>NC_062192.1:5302081-5324581 GCF_912470025.1 Vespa velutina | reverse complement strand
GCGTGTATAAATTCATGCGTGCCTGCATGAAGGACAGCATGAGGGAATGAATGTGTTCTCGAGGAGGTTAACGTGACCTGCATTGTAGTTAAATAATGAGAGATTTCAGTGAATTTATGTACCAACGTTACTCGAAATGGAAGATCGAAATGGAAGATCGAGATTTGCATTGTTTAAATATCGATTATCATATCTATACAGATATATGTATTCTACAGAGAGCTGGATGGATCGGTTTATTTTAGTTTTGATGCTGATAATACGGATAATAGAATGTATTGTGTGAAGTAAATAATCGATTAAAATTATATATATAGTATATAGATTATTTATATCATGGATCATACACATATGTTGTCACCTAGTTATATTACATTAATCCTTTATATTTATGTAATTATATTACATATATACATATATATATACATAATTGTTTTCACTTATTATCGAATAATGAATGATCAGTCATCCAAATTTCCAAAGAAAATAAATAAATGAGCGAAGAATATAATAAAAAAAAAAAAAAAAAAAAAAAAAAAAAAAAAATCGCCGATGTGAAATGATAACAATGTTAGAAATGCTAAAAAAAAAAAAAAGAAAAAAAAAAAAAAGAAAAGGAGAAAAGAAATCAATAAAAAATTAAAAAAAAGATTAAATGAAAATTGAATAAAAGAGAATATTATATTGAAATCGATATTTTGCAAATATGCACGTTATTTTCAAAGTTATTATTATGCCGTTGAAAAAAAAATCATTGAATTATCGGAATATACGAAAAAGCAAATAGGAATATTTACGAGGGATAATAACTTTTCGTTCTATCGGGAGATTGACTTTTTTTTATTTATTTATTTATTTTCTTTCTTTTTTTTTTTTTTCAGAACTACGCCATCCTAAATATATTTTTCCAATATGGCTCTCTATGATTTTACTATATCTACATTATAACATGAAAGGAACCGGCAATATATATTTACATACATTATACATATACATATATATATATATAAAACTATCGTGCTGTTCTCTATAAAGTATCATTCATTGCTCGAACTTCTCTGCCTCGAGGCTATTTTACCGGTGGAAAAGAAAAAATTAAAATGATCAAGCATCGCACGGAAAGTTTCTTTTATTTCTACGTACAAATACTACATACGTATCTCGTATTGGTCGTATGAAATTATAATATACATTTTCGTTTTATCTTTTATATTCTTTTTTTTTTTTCACTATTTCTTGAAATTGAAACATGAAAAAAGGATAAGAATTTGATCGATTGACACGCAATATCGAAGCGAATATACGACGAAATATGGATTAAAAAAAGTCAAGATGAAAGTAGAGAACGAAAGAGAAAGAGAGAGAGAGAGAGAGAGAGAGAGAGAGAGATATATATAATATCTATATAGACTCGAAGATAAGAAATCTCGGATTCCATAAGACGTATCGATGATTCTTGGAAGTATTCTATCTACCCTTCTCCTATTTCACTTATTATTACGTTGACTTCACGAGATTACACGAGCTATAGTAAACGATAACTCATAATGAAATATATTTTTCATTATTGGTTACTAGGACTGGATTTTGCAGTAGTTTCTTCCTAGGAAGAAGAGAAAAAGAAGAATTCCAAGAAAAAGACATCAAAAAATAAATACTAAAGGAAAGAGGAGGAGGAAGAGATTAAACGCAAAAAAAAGAAAACAAAAAAAGAAAAATAGAAAAAAAAAGAAAACAAAAAAACGAACAAAAAAGAGAAAATACAAAAAAATACTAGAACAAGATCGGGCAATATTCGCGAGTTGAGAAAAAAAAAATGAGTATGCAGGTGGATTTTATAATCCGCACGACTTTTAAAGCCCGATTAAGACCTTCTCTCTTTCTTTCTTTTTTTTGTTTCTCTTCTCTCTCTTATTATATATATATACATACATATATATATATACATACATATATATATATATATATATATATATCGAGAAAATTGCCATAGCATTCGAGGACTCATCCCCTTCTACTACTCTTGGCCTCTTGAACCCACCCCCAACCCGTTCACTCCACTATCCTAAATTTACTGCCGTTTTCTCTCCTCGCGAACTTCCAACGCCATTATCGGCCAATTTCGCCAAGATTTCCTAATTAAACATCGTGATTCTAAGATATTGGATCGTAAATCTCGTTAACGAGCATTTCGCATAAAACTCGCAGCTCTGAACTCTCTCTCTCTCTCTCTCTCTCTTTCTCTTCTTTTTCTCTCGCGCGGAAAATTACAGAACTTGATAAGGATAAATTTTATACTATCTTGAACTATTTCCATTGGTTTCCTTATCGCTTATTTTTCTTTTTATTTCTCTTTCTTTTTCTTTTTTTCTCTTTTTTTTTTTATTTTGCTTTTGTTTATTTATTTGTACTTTTTTTTTTGGTGTTTATATCTTCTTTTTTTCTTTTTTTCTTCTTTTTTTTTTTTTACTACGCGCTACAGCATATTAAAATTTGCGGGAACGGTCTGAAAAAACATCATGAGGGATATTTTGTATTTTTTTTTTCCTTTTTTCTTTTTTTTTTCTTTTTTTTTTTTTTGAAGTAATAACGATATCCTCAATAACGTTTTGCTTTTCACGTTATCAATCATTGAATCGATAAATAAAAGTAAATAAGATCGATATAATATCGAATAAAATCAAATAAAATCGTACGCGAATAAATCGATACCACCTGTCCTTAGAAAGTTCAATTATTTTCAATTATTTTCTTTCACGAGTTTATAATCGTCGATACAATTTGTCTATCAATGTTATTTATTCCTGTGTGATTCTCGTGCGACACGTGCGTGCTTTTATATCGCAAAAATAATTTCAACGTTCACACTATTTTCATACGATAAATCTCAATAACTTGGATAAGTATCGATGAAGAAGCTCCGTTGAATTATTGGTAGGAATTGCAAACGCGATTGTATATAATCGAAAATGCAATCCGATTTACGTCGAGCCACATGACGAATGCCCTCCCTCGTTTTACCACGAATCTCTTGTTTAAACTTTTATCTCGTCCGAAAAAACAAAAAAAAAAAAAAAAAAGAAAAAAGAAAAAAAGAGAGAAATAAAAAAGAAAGAAAAAAAAAAAAAAAATAAATAAATAAAATACCCGAGAAAAATTACAACTCGACAATAATGACAGTTCTTCATTTAATTTCTCGTAATCCAATAAAATCAATATCTAATTATCTTTAAAAACTACTCATGTTACAATGAAAACAATCGATATTATTTAACAAAATTGAAATATTAATGATGCCGTTTGTGATAAAATATAATTGTTAGCGAATACGTTCGTTTCGTTCATTGATTCCTTCCTTTCTTCCTACCCAGATCTTTTCTCAAAGTTTACTTTTTACATCAGAACATTTCTAAATTTATAGAATATTTTTGTATTTAAATACATCCTTAAAAAAAGAAATTCGAAGAAGAGAATAGTAAGAAGTATTTTCTTTTTACTCCACGTGAGAAATCCTTTGCGCATCAAGAGTAAAGAAAATATTTTCTCCCATATTCTTCCCAAGGGCATCTAGTCCTTTCTCCACAAGCACAAAACTATCCTTTAAAAAAGTTATCTTCATCTTATTACGATGCACTTCTTATCATATTGTTCGCTCGGTGAAGGTAGTTACGTTTTTCGTCTTCACTTTTATCGCCATAAAAGGCACCGTCGCTTCCGGCTTTCTTGATAATAATTGTGCGATATGTTAGAAAAAGAAGAAGAGACAGAAAGAAAAAAAAAAAATAAAGAAAAGAATATACTTTATCTATGTGTTCTCTCTCTCCCCTCTCTCTTTTTTTTTTTTTTTTTTTTTTTTTTTTAATGATTATCGTCAATCGTCTTTCATTCAATTTTTGTCGAGAAATGATCAACGAAATGAAATAATCATTATTACGTAATAAGTGACATAAATATTAATATATAAAAATATTGTGTTATATTATAAAACGAGGCAATATTATATTTACTTCGATTGGGCGATTGTTATTTACAAACAATTTAATTTATTAAATGAAATAGCCGGGCTATTGACTTATTTATATACATATATGCATACATGTGTGTATGTGTGTGTGTGTGTGTGTGTGTGTTGGAAAATGGAATTATTGCGTTGAATAAAAGGTGAGATTATTACTAATACTTACAATTTCAAATGTTGTTCAAAGTAGTCATAACTTTAGAAATAAATATACAATATGTAATATAATAAATAATAATATAAATAAATATATAAATAAATAAACTAGGGGAATGTGAAATAGGCAAGGTAATGAAACGTATATGTATATAATATATACATACATATGTATATGTGTACATAGTCCATCAATCGAAAGTTCCTAGTGTATAACTTGTATTTGAATATTATTACGTGGGAAAATCCTGAATGCATTGACTACACAGAGAGAGAGAGAGAGAGAGAGAGAGAGAAACTGTACCCTGATCTTCGTGAGAGAACAACCCTTTCAATTATGTCTTCTGCATATATGCATACTTAAATGTAATATGCAACAATGAAAGAACATAATTGAAAAAATATGAATGTTCAATGATATAATGATGTCTGATGCAAAATTGAATTAAATAAGATTCAACTAATTTTATATATTATAATACGAAGTGATAAATAATGATAAAAATACATAGCCTAAGTATTATGATTTATGTCAGAGTTGTAGAAGAGAATCAAAGGGTGAAACATGTCTTGCGAATTGTGAATTTTGTTCTTACTTTTTGAAGGAAAAAAAAAAAAAAAAAAAAGATTTTGAAAAGAAAATGAACTTTCTTTGAATTGATTAAAGATAAGGATCTTGCGATTTGTAACGAAAATGTTTGCCATGGAAACTGTGAATATGTGAATCGTCTAATTGTAAATAAAGAAAATACGAATCCCAGAAGTAAACAAAAATATTATTTTACCTTAATAAATTATGAATAATTGAGATATCATGTAAAAACGTCGAATAATGTTTATCTTCATCCCGTATTTATCCTCATATTCATATAATTTTATTTTGTTATCGATTTCAGTATTTTTTTCTACTTTTTTTTTTCCATTCTTTTTTCAATTTTTTTTTTTTTTTTTTTTTTTTTTTTTTTTTTTTTTTTAATCAAATCTCATATTGATTCCATAAGAAATATAAATCATTATTATTACGTGAAAACGAACAAACGTTTTTAAATGAATTTCTTCGAATTTATTTGTTTATTTATTTTTTACCTTCCCCTACCATTGAATTCTTCACGACGTCAGATAAAAAGATGAAACGTGTTTTATGTAGAAGCAGCAAAAAAGGGAATTGACGGTAAGAGTATTTTTCTACTTCGTTTTCTTTTTTACTGTTTTTTTTTTTTTTTCTTCTTTTTTTACAAATTTTCCTATCGAAGAATCAAATTGCCAAAAACGATGAGATACGTAGTAACACATACATACATGTATACGCATGTAAATTGATCACGAAAAATTGAGTCGAAAGATAAGTCGACGATGTGAACGTTTTGTTGAGAAGAAAAAGATATACAAACTTTTCCTACGTTTCGTCTTTTACTTCTTTTTATCGTTGGCAGCGAGAGATCATTCTGCATTCGATATTCAAAAGAGAGAGAGAGAGAGATAAGAAAGTGTCGTTGAGTAGATATAACACATTCCGGTTTCTCTCGAAAGCTTTCGATGTTGCGAATGGTTTACGTGATCTTTTAACGTATCGATGTGCAACTAAAACTCGTCTCTATCGTACGTTTCGAATTTACCTTATATATATTCGATACCCTATATAAATATATATATATATATATATATATATATATATATATATGTATATATGTATATACACGTGCGCACATCTATGATCGTAAATTTTCTCATTTGAAAAAGCTTTTTATAAATTTTATTACGCGAGTAAAGGAATAGAGGAAAAAGAAAAAAAAATATATATATATATATATATAAAAAGAAAATAAAAAAAAAGAATAAAAAAAATTGCGTTACCCCCAAAACAAAAAAAAAGAAGAAAAAAGGACAAAAATTGATCATGAATACAAACAAGCCGTTGGTTTTATGTTTCTGTATTTCTGTATGAATGGTCGGAATTAGTTATGTTTTATTCCCTCTTTCTTTTTTTTCATTTTTCTTTTTTTTCTTTTTTTTTCTTTTTTTTCTTTTTTCTTTTTTTTTTTTTTTTTGATGACATTTATCAACCATTTAGACGACGAAACGAACAGCAAAAATTGAATAACGTTTTACTACATAGTAAAACATTCTCTATGTTATTTACAAAATTTCATTACTTTTGAAACATACGTATCTCGAATGAATACATTTAATACGCGTGTAATAAAATAACGAAGTAACGAACGATTAAACGTGTGTCATGATATTTTATGAAATCGAGATATATCAAATAATGCAACTAAATATTTCTTCTATTAGTAATCTACTATCGAATTATTATTTTTTACGTATACATTTTCATTTTATTTTTATTAAATGCGTACAGACATTCGTTAAGTACGAAAATTATTATTATTATTATACGATAACAGTTCGTTGTACGTAAGATAATAGAATAAGGATAATATATGATCGATGATTTTTAAATAATCAGAATTTTAATTGGGCTTTTATAATTCGAAATAAAATAGCCTATTGACCTATTTACAGATCTATTTCTAAAGATATACGTTCTAAAAAGAACTTAGAAGTAATCATTCACGTAAAAAGCTTTTTCAGTCGATGTTCATCTTAAACACTTTTCGCTTGTTCTCGACGTATACATATATACACACACACATTTATATATATATATATATATATATATATATATATATATATATATATATTTTGAATTTCTCGTTTGACAACTTAGGTTGGTACTTCTAGCTCGAGACTTACATTGAAATTTCACGTTCGCGTTAAACTTTTACGCTTGAAACTTACCCTTGCATTGTTACGATCTCGTAACTCTAATAAACGGTTGTAAATCCATGAGTCTAACTGTACAATCCCATGTTAAGATATAAGATAACGTATGTTGTTCATTACAAAAAAAAAATATATATATATATATATATATATATATATATATTTATATATATATACTTCTAGAATTCTAACAGCAGTAAGAGAATGCTAGAGAAAATAACAAAAACGTTGTTCGACTAAATTGTACTGATCAAGTTTCAATGGTCTTTCTTATTTAATTATTATTAGATAATATCTCGAGTCAGTGGAAGATGGGAGGGCAACGGGGAGGAGGGAGTGAACACTGTATCTGTACTGACCTACTCCAAAATTGAATTGGACTATTATATACGTAGATACGTAAACGTAATGAAGAAAAGGGGCAGTCAGTTCAAAATGGCGGTCGAAGGGAGAGGGAGAGAGGAAAAAGGAAGAAGAAAAAAGAAAGAGAGAGAGAGAGAGAGAGAAAGAGGGGGGGGGAAGAGATAGAGAGAATCAAATAAAAAAAAATGAAAAAAGGAAAGAAACAGGAAAAAGAAAACAGAGACAGAGAGAAAAAGTCAACAAAAAAAGAAAAAAAAGGAAAAAAAAAGAAAAGAAAAAAGAAAAAAAGAGAAAAGAAAAAAAGAAGAAAAGTTTCTTTGAAGGCTGCCAAGCCGACGAGGTCTGTTCCGTGATGCATAGTAGCCCGAGGGTTGCAGGAAACTCGAGTTAATGGAACCTGTCATATTCCATACGTGCTTTAATGCACTGTGTTAGCCAGGAAAGTGTACGTGTGGGTCGAAGGCCTGCCTTAGAGAGGGAGAAAGAAAGAGGGAGAAAGAAAGAGAGAGAAAGAGAGAAAGAGAAAGGGGTGGGTGGAATCGTTGAGAAGAGAAGGCTAAGAGTAAAAAAGAGAAGAGGAGAAAGGAGTGGAGTGCTTTCGTGGCTGGAAGAAGCCACGGACGCGTGCGACCTATACGATGGATGAAATGCATCTATGACTTTATATGTCTACTACGTATACGTATATACATATTGAAACATACATATACATTCGTGTGTGCGTGTATGTGTATGTTCGTATGCTTTCATTCGTGTGTGCGTGGATAGCTTTGCGAATGGGATAAACTCCAGGGAAGACGAGTGAGCTTAAGTATTTCCATGGAAAGAAATAAATCTAGTAAGCATCGAGCATTTACCTTTTTCCACGTGAAAAAAAGAGAGAGATAAATAGACCCAAAGGGAGAAAGAGAAAGACAGAGAGAGAGAGAGAGAGAGAGAGAGAGAGAGAGAGAAAGAGAGAATTCTCTTCGTATTAACAATAATTAAATTTTTTATAACGATGATATAATATAGAAGAAGAGAATATGTTAAATAGTTTAAAAAAAAAAAACCGAAATTTCTTTCGTACTATTTTTATCCACGTATACATATGTAATATTCAAATAAATATTTATAAAATATGTACGTATATATCTTTATTACTTTTCGTCTAATAGAAATCTTTTTCTTTAAATATTTAAGATAAAACGAAATCATCGAAACAATAAATTTTAAATCGTAATTAAGTTAATAACTGTTATCGAATGATTAACGAAAACGGATAATATATTAATGGTGATTAATCATGCGAGATCTTTGATTATTTTATAATAGTGTTACGATACAGAGTGTTCGATTTAATTAGATCGTTCGTTTATCTTTTAACGATAAATGGACAATCATGAAATGATAAAATTATTTGATGATTAATTAATTGTTTCTATCAATAGGTATTATTAATGAGAACATGATCTCGTTTGGAAAAAAAAAAACAAATCCTTATTTCATAGGATATAGGTAAGGATAATCGAATTTCATCGGGATATCCTATATTTCTGTTCATCGATCAACTAAACAAGGACATCAGGTATTCGTTGGATATCCATTTTCTCATAAGAGATAGCATATTCACGGTTTCTCTGTATCTCGTTTGTCGAAAGTTCCTTTTACGTGTAGTATATTAATCGATCGTTTAAAAGCCTTTTGCCTATAAAGACTAAACTGATACATATGAGTTATATATGTAATACGAAACTCGAGATTTTCTTTTACCCAAACGCGATTTTCTTTGATTATTTTCTGTTCGTAACTAATATATATATATATATATATATATATATATATATATATACTCCATTGGAATTACATAGAGGATTTATCAAATTTACATTTTATCGATTTGCCAGATGATTCTTTAGATCAGCATTTCTCAATTCTATAAAATTTTCGCAGCCCCGATATTCGGGGCTGCGTTAAATTTTTATATTGCCCGCGAAAGCATGGATAGAGTTTAGATTAATTTGAAAAGAAAATTTTCTGAAATTTCTTACGAGAATATCGCAAGAATGTCGCAATAATAGCCATTTTAAATTCAATATAATATACTTGGAGTTTGATCTATCAGTTTCTTCAATATTGTATACTATAATATAAACATTTGAACTGTGGTATATCAATGAATAAAAATTTATTGGGTCGCGGTATCATTATGAAAAAATTTATTGGACCGTACGGAAATCGATTGGTTTTTCTTTTTGAAGGATAAAATTTCTTTTGAAAAACGATAAGAGGATTTTTTTTAATTTTCTTTTTTTCTTTTGCACGCATGTGTGTATGTGTGTCTGTGTGTGAGAGATAGATAGATAGATAGATAGATAGATAGATAGATAGAGAGAGAGAGAGAGAGAGAGAGAGAGAGAGAGAATTTTTTATTTTTAACATCAAAATGAATTCTACGAGAACGAATTGATTTTGCATCGGCTTTCATTTGGAAAGATCATTACTTAAACATTGTGAAATTTTAAAGGATATGATCGAATTTCGTCGAATCTAATTTCTTTTAAAAGTATTGAACTATTAATTTCTCGTCGTAAAACTAAGAGATTACATACATTTTTTTTCTTTTCCATTTCCTTTTTAACTTCAAGATCAATTTTTTAAGATCGGCATTCCGTCGAATCGGATTGAACTAAAGAATCACATATAACTTAGAAATTTATATATAAATCGTTTGAATATATATACGTGGATACGTTACGAACGCAATCCGAGATATTATCGAAATAAATTGAGAGCAATTTCTCGAGTAAGATATATATATATATATTTTTTTTTCCGTTTGACTCGACGTGTAGTTTCCTATAACATCGGTCAGCTTTCAAAATGACTAACATTGTCTGATGTACAGCCTGGGGCTTTGAAAACAACATTGAAACTCTGCCGTTTCCTGTTTCTAGCGCGTCGAACAATTTCATTGAAATGTTCGAAGAGAAGAATGAAAAAAGAGTGAGTGAGTGAGTGAGAGAGAGAGAGAGAGAGAGAGAGAGAGAGAGAGAGAGAGAGAGAGAGAGAGAGTGGGAGGGAGGGGGAGAGGGAGAGACAGATAAACAGACAGAAGAGAGAGGCAAGAGAGAGAGAGAAAGGGAGAGAGAGAGAGAGAGAGAGAAATGGATAGATATGGAGAAGATTAGATCGAAGGAAAAGATCGATAGATCGTTTCGCAATATACGCACCTGCGGTTGACGTGCTGGAAACTGTCGATATTATGATAGATTTGCCAGAGGATTTGGCAAATCCTCCACGAAATCAAGGAGTAAAGGAGTGAATGTGAGATCGGGAATATATGTGTGCCTATGTACGTATGTATAGGTGCCGGGAGGAGAAGGTGGACAGGGAGGGAAAAAAAAATAATCGACATTTCATGTTGCTTCGTATTCTCTTTTACTGGATATTCTCTCATTCTCTTTATCGTCGCATATTTCTTCTGTTTTTTTTTTTTTTTCCTTTTTTCTCTTTTCCTCAAAGCAACCATGAAACTCAACAGCTAGCTACAGCTAGCACAATTTGCATAGAAATGTGATCATCGAAAATCTTTGTTGAGGTAGAAAAACTGTTTATGTTACTCGCCTTTACCAACCCTGATTATCGATCAAACAAGTTGGAAATAGGTCAGACTAACCATTTTGTTTTTGTAATCAATTCAATGTTGTTTTCTTCTAGAATGTTCGAAAAAAAAACCCGAAATTCAATTGAAGTCCTTCATCAAAATTTACCTTCTCTCTTCACTGTTTTTGTTTCTCTCTCTCTCTCTCTCTCTCTCTCTATTTATCTATCTATCTATCTCTATCTCTCTTTCATAAATATCAATCAGATTTATTGGATTACAATTCCATAAATAATTTTCTTTTAAGTATTTCACATTTTACTTTTTATTTAAGTATCACGTATCAACAACTTACAAATATATAAATCATAAATTATGATAATGTAGAGAATTTCTTAGTCATTAACGTATACATTTATATATATATATATATATATATATATATATATATATATATATATATATATATATATATATATAATAATTATGCAATCTATAAAATTAGATTTTTTTTCTTTTTGATAAGAATCTTAATCGACCATTTGTTATCTATGATTAACATCATGCGTTGGTACACATGAATATAATAAATAGTATATCTAGGTAAAATTAAATATGTACAAATGCCTGATTATAACGCTTGTGCGTGCACTATATACATACATACATACATACATACATACATACATACATACATATATATATATATATATATATATATATATATATATATAATAATTCGTCAAAACAAAGCTTATTGTACTTCGAGCTTGTTTACGAACTGATTTGTGTGTACTCAGAAACAGTGATCAATTTGATGCATCGGTAAATTGCTGCAATCTTCCTATAGAATTACTGTATTTAACGGTCTTGTATTCCTCGATTTAGTACTTTTGTTCTACATCTCTCACTCTCTTCTCCCTTTATCGTTTACAACAAAGGCAAATCCTGGTAATAGGAAACAATGAATCGTATATAGTCCTTTCAGAACATCTTAAGAAACACAACACGAATGTCTATTAAACCAGGAAAGCTTTACGACGTTACAATTAAAAGGTAATAAGGGTGAAATCCTCCGATTGAATTTTCTATACGAAAATATGATAACACTGAGAATATTAGGGGATGAAAGGATCGGTGGGAAACAAGAAAAAAAAAAATAAGGAAAAGAAATTATCAACGCGACGATATTTTGCGAGAGAGAGAGAGAGAGAGAGAGAGAGAGAGAGAGAGAGAGAAATAAATAGAAAGAACTTCTTAATTGTTCTCGTCATTCCATCACATTTTTGTTTTTCTTATTTTACGAGAAATTGAACAGGATTGTAGAGAGAAAAGGAGAAAGAGAGGGACAGAGAGTAAAAGAGAGAGAGAGAGAGAGAGAGAGAGAGAGAGAAAATTCATTTTATGAAACTTTTCACCCGTAACATCGATTCTAAATATTTTACAGGAAACCAAATCATTGTGGTTTGTTCTTGTTAAAGAAAAAAAGAAAAAAAAAAAAGAAAACACAATAAAAAAAAAGGAGGGAAAATTGAAATAAAGTAGGGAAAAAAAATGAAGTTTGTTAACCGAATAAAATAGTGGCTTTGGAGTATTGATAGAACCAAAACTTTTAATATTTATGCAATATATCCTGAATTCGAACGTCATGAAACGATGAACATTTGAATAGGTAAAAATATGGAATATTATATCGAAAAATTATTCGAAGAATTTGAAAGGGGAAAAAGTTATCGTTAAGGATATCATCCAAACAAGAAATCGTATATGCATATCGACATTAATGACTCATGTTATTGTACTTTAACGTCATGAATTTTTATATTGCATTGTTTTCATGGAAAATGAGTTTTATTCCGGTATAGAATTCTAGACGTATAATATGAAACCACGAATTTTACAATTCCAATCTTATCTCGGATTTGTCAAAATATTATATATCAAAATATAATATTTAATTTATACACGCAGTATAACGTAAATTGTGTTAGAATTAATATATTACTAGACGATAATGTATATGTTAAAAAATTAACAATTAATTTTGAATAATTAAATAAAATGTATATGACGTAATAATGAATTAAATAAAAAATTAAATAAGATTGAAAGAAAAAGAGATTTTATATTTATCATTATACTATTGTTTTTCTCTGACGTAAGAATTGTTTGGAATTAATTGATTGAAAACTTTTGTCATTTCTTTGAACGAACGATCGCGTTCAATTCTTTTTTCTTTTTTCTCGCCGGACTAGATAAACAAAAAGTAAAGGGAAATAAAAAACCGTAAGGAAGATTTGTAAGATTAACAAGTTGAAACAAACGTGACAAATATTTAATAATAACAGTTTTGTTATTATAACAGGTTTGTTCTACTGTGACCTTATTTCTTTCGAACATTTTCTTTATATTTTTTCTCTCTCTCTCTCTTCTCTTTTTTTTTCTTTTTTTTCTTTTTTTTTTTTAATCAGCAAAAGAGTAATTTTCACATTTAATTAAAAAATATTTTATATTGTATTACGAATTGTGCAACCTATTCAGGTGAAACGTTCTACATGAGTCACTCTATATATATATCTATATATATATATATATATATATATGTATGTATATATGTACGTGAAGGAATTGGATTCAGGTTTGCATCGATTAAACTTTGCCACAAAATTTCCGGCCACTTTTTTTTTTGTTCTTTAAGTCGATCAGGAAGTAGGCTAACTAAACCGCGATTTATCGGATTGGAAAACACGCGAAATTCGTTCTCGCTCGGAAAGTTCTTTCGAAAGGGATTTATTCGGATATAATGGCTAAATGTGAATTTTTAACGAGGAGTCAACGAGATAATAAGCTTTTGGTTATACTCGTGATTAAAATCGAATAATTAGCTTCATTCGTGAAACGATTAATCTCGTTAGGGGTCTTTCTCATGCGACGTTATGTTTTCTCTTCCCTTTTTTTTTCTTTTCACTTATCACTCATTCCTCTACCACTTGTACATTTAACTTAGTAACAAATTAACGTTACTTATTCCAATCCATAACTCTTTAATTACTATGACCTATTTCTTGAAATCATATTTCTTTTACTTATTTATACTTTAATATTACTTATAATTACTTTTCATTTTTGTTAATTTAACATGTTGACAGCTGAATTAATCTTGCAATAGTCAATGTATTTATCTAAAGGTGAAAATATATATATATATATATATATATATATACACATATAATTCACCTTTTATAATTGTTCGTAGGTGAAAGATTTAGAAGAATTCATAGTGTCATAACTTAATATATGAAACTTTATCTTTTATCATGAAACATATATTTAATTATTTTAAAGGTCGGATAAATAATCTTAAGTATTTTTTGAAAAATAAAGTTTACAAAATAGAATGCTGGCCTATCAATGAAGATCAATCTTCAATGGCGTACGCATACAATGGCGTTAATATTCGTAAAAAAAAAAAAAAAAAAAAAAAGAGAAAAGAAAAGAAACATATCAAAATCATATAAACCTTTCCTTATTCTTGATCATTAGACAGTACAAATAAAAAGATAACAAATGACGATTTTGTCGTCGTTCGATACCGTAATCTCAATTCCTGAGTTAAGAACCAATTGAACAAGCAAACGTGAGTGCCCATCTCACTCACCAATCGCGGATTTTTATCAAGTGAGAATCGCGCTACTGCTGTGAACGGCTTTTAATCAGCCGTTTCGAAGTGTTTGTTATTTGCCCTAGACTCGACTATCGACTACTGTCTCTCTCTCTCTCTCTCTCTCCCCCTCTCTTTTTATCACATACATACGTGCATATATGCATATATATATATATATATATATATATATATATATATATATATGTATATACACTAGAGACTAGAAAAAGAGAACACGTAGCAACGTAGACTCACGTAATACTATACTCCATATGCGAAGGCTTTTAATTAAAGAACGAATTCGATTGAAATCGTCTAGCGAAGCGTGACAACGACCTGCACCTTCTATGCCTTCTCTACGTTCTCTTCTACGAATATTCGACCAACACCCCTTTTCCTCCTCTCCCCCTCCCCCCTCTTCATCTCGTTCCTCTTCTCCAATACTTTCAACCTACCAACACTACGTCTTCTACGTTCTCAAACCAGTCACTCTTTTCAGTATCGAGAACGTATAGTCCCAGTTTCACGTCGTTCTCTCGTTGGACTATGCGCTAGTGCGCTCGTGTACGTCCGACAACCTCGAAACGTCGAGGATGGATTTTAATTTAATTTCTCTTTATCACCCTCGAACCCACCCTCTACCCCATCTTCTCTCACCCTTACCCTTACCCTCTCTTTCTCTTTCTGTCTCTCTCTCTCTCTCTCTCTCTCTCTCTCTCTCTCACTCTCACCCTCTCTCTCTCTCTCTCTCTCTTTCTATCTATCTATCTATCTATCTTTCTTCATCGTTCTACAAAGGCACGCTTCGACTGCCTATCATATGACCCTGAACAAATACGATTAACGCTTTGCCTCCTCTCTGTCACGGCCATTATACCTAACTACGAGATTTTTCTTTTTTGTCCTTTCGTCATTTTTATCGCATAGGTACAAAGGAAAAGGGATGAAGATCAAAGCGCGGCTACAAGACATATCTTTTTTTTTTCTTCCATTTTTTTTTCTCCTCCTTCCTTCCTTCCTTCCTTCCTTCCTTCCTTCTTCTTCTTCTTCTTCTTCTTTTTTCTTCTCTCTTTTTGTTTTGTTTTACTTTTTTCGCGGTCTTCATCTTTTTTTCTTTTTTTTTTTTTTTTTTTTTTTCATTTCTTCACTTTTTTTTTTTTGGTCAGAGGATCGAGAAATTTAATATTGAAACGTTAAATTTTTCTTAACAATGACATTCTACATTTTGTTATTATGCATGACGATGAATTAAATGAAAAAGATGATTAAAGACGCATTGAAATTTAACGAAATCTCATTGTGAAATTATAGAATAATTAAATTAACTCGAATAATGAGTATACGATGATTATTATCCTATTTTGATGATTTTCGAATTTCAGAACGTACAAAGCTTTGATTTATACGATTTTTTCACTTCTTTTTTTTTTTTTTTTTTTTTGTCAGAGGACCAAGAGATTTAATGTTGAACGTTAAGCTTTTTTTAACAATGACATTTTACATTTTATTATTATCCATGATAATGAATTAAATGAAAAAGGCGATTAGAGACGCATTGAAATTTAATGGAATATTGTATTGTGAAATTGTAGAACAATTAAATTAACTCGAATAACGGGTATACGATGGTTATTACCTAGTTTTAAAGATTTTTGATATTCAGAATGTAAAAAAGTTTTGATTTCTACGCATTTTATATTTCTTTTTTTTTTTTATACATCAACGATGATAAATCTTCTCTCATTGTATGTTTATAGGTACGATGTATGTACTTAGGTATTTGAATTTTCTAAAGTAAAAGAAATGATTACTGTTATGTTAACACGTTAAAATTTAATAGAATTTTAATTTGAATAATTAATTATCTTGAATAATGTCGACATGATAAATTTCGTGAAATCACAATATATTTTCTGAGGATTTTAAGTTTTAGAACGTGAAAGATTCCATATGATTTCTATGATAATGATATTATCTCTCTTTAATTATGAAACACGATGAAATCCTTTTTATCTTTCATTCATACTTGTGATATATATTTACAATTGTTATCTGTATTTTCAACAATGCAAAAGTTGTTTGGATAAGTGTTAAAATTTAATGAAATTTTTATGCGAACGATTAAATTATTTAGAATAATATAAATCCCGTAAAGCACGTGATATTACTTTTTTTTTCATCAACGCATAGTATATACATCGAATCGTTTTATTATTATTTTATATATATATATATATATATATATATATATATTACCTCCATTTTATTTCTATTATTATTTTCAATATTATTATTAATATATTAATCGCAATTTTCTTTTTTTCAATCCATCGTCGGACGATTAATTTTTCAATCGAATAATTTAATTATATATAAAAAAAAGTATTAATTATATATAAAAAATCTTATTAATTATATATAAAAAGAAATATCTGTTTCATATCATAAGTTTTTCTTTTGAACATATTTTATTTTTCCTTTTTGTATTTTTCTTAATAGAAAACTTACCGTCATTTCCGCGCACGAATGGTCGATGAACGTCAACTCGGACTCCTCGCCGGCTAATAGCACGCTCACTGTTTTCTCACCGGACTCGTCATCTGTAAATGAAAGAGAAAATGTTAACATTATATACGATATTGTCACGCAAGGACGAAGGTACAAGGACACGTAGCGAGTTAAGACCACGTAGGCACTCCTGGGATGTATCAAATACGTGCTAAGTTACGATTTTGTTTTGTTGTGAAACGTGATACCTATAGTAAGGAAGCTCCTAAATAAATACCTCGAAATTATTCAAAGATATAAGAACCTTTCTTTTTTCTTATTCCCTTTTTCTTTTGTTTTGTCCTTTTTGATGTAATTTATAAAGAATAAAATAATCGAATAAAAATCGATATATTTTTTGTCATAAATTCAAATTGTTGTTAAAATCTTGTTTCATTCGCGATTTTCTATTTTTTTTTTTTTTCTTTTTTTACGTAATCTGCTTTATTTCGAAATAATATCTCCAATAATGATATTACATGTAATCATTGGATATTATTTATAACAATCATTATATTAATTCGTAATATTGTTGGCCAAGAAAAAAAAAAAAAAAATATATATATATATATATATCGAAAAGAAATCGACCTAAATTTTATTATTATTTCAATCGTATATAGTTTTTTTTTTCGACGATTTGTTTAAGAAAATTACGAGAGAAGATCGATGAGGAATATAGGTGTACTCACCGATGGATGTGTCGTAAGCGTGTAAATATTCCGACGTCATAAATTGGGATACGAGAGAGCTCTTTCCTACCGCGGGTGCACCAAGCATCAGAACTCGATAAGGTGCTGGATCTTGAGATGCGCTACTCTCGCGTGAACTCGCGAGTGAACCCGCAGCCGAGTTTCGTGCCGAGCCAGGATACGATGCCGTCAGATGTTCTGTACTGTTTTGAAGAAGATAGAACAAAAAAAAAAAGAAAAGAAATGATGAAAATGTTACTGAATAGATCCAAGCTGTTTAGAAGGAAG
Source organism: Vespa velutina (assembly GCF_912470025.1). Lineage (NCBI taxonomy): Eukaryota > Metazoa > Arthropoda > Insecta > Hymenoptera > Vespidae > Vespa > Vespa velutina. The sequence goes on along the minus strand of NC_062192.1, from coordinate 5,306,483 downwards.
AGAGACAACATTTATCCTCTTCCTCCTTTTTAATATGACCTAACGAGATATCTGGACCATTTTTTAAATCGTTTTTTTTTTTTCTTTTGTGCTTTTCTTTCTTTTTCTTCTTTCTTTCTTTTTTTTTGTCAAAGTTCAGAGTTTGTGCACACTGATCCCGCCCACGATTACATTATACGCGTATACAGATATCGGGCGTGTTAAAATATTATTATATATTAGTGTGTAAGTATATTATCGTAAGTAGATAAAAAATATTTCGTCCAGAGGTCGTAAAGAAATAAATGAAAAAGAAAAAGGAAAAAGAAGAAGAAAAAAAAAAAAGATACAAAAATCAACAGACGTATTCATATCTCGTAGATAATAATTAATATGAATTTAATAATGATGATGATAATAATAATAATAATAATAATAATAATAATAATAAAAATAATAGTTATTACTGAAAAATGAGGGATCGAGCGTACCTATAAGCAACCGCTTTGGATTCTCGTAAAATCTCCCTGAAACAGAAGGCGCGAGAATCTCTACGTGTTATGCAGAAAAAGCAAGAACTGTTATGGGATAATTAATTAGTTTAAGAAAATACAGATAAAAAGAGAGAGAAATGGAGAAGAAATACAAAAAGAAGATCAAAAAAAAAAAACAGAAGAAGAAGAAGAAGAAGAAGATGAAGAAGAAGAAGAAGAAGAAGAAGAAGAAGAAGAAAAAAAGTAGAAGAAAAAAGAGACAACAAACTAGAACAAGAGATCAAAAAATGAGAAAAAATATTGATCGATAGCGAGGAAATTGCGCGCGCGCTTATGTATATGTGTGTACGTGCGTATGACGTGTGTATCCCCTTGTGGTTTCCTCGAGACTAATTAGTAAATTGAATACGGTATTTGACTGACATACACGACGTATTGTCGACGAGATCAGGATTTGAAAGTAAGTCGAAGAGAAATGTGAAAAAAATTAAAGTCATCGTTAAAAAAAAAGGTTTACGGGTAAAACCAAAGCAAAGAAAGAAAAAAAAAAAAAAAAAAAAAAGAAAAAAGAAAAAAAAAAAAAACATCGATTTTTCGTCATTTAAATGACTTCTAAATAAGAAATAACGAAGATCGTATTTCTTTCGTATAAAGAAAATAAAGATAAGATAATAACTTGAGGTTGAATGTTTGTACGTGCGTGTACGTGCGTATGTTCGTGCTTGAATACGTGCATGAATTAGTGCATGTGTTAATGCGTCCGCGCGTATTAAGTTTTTTTTCGTATAATGGTGTACGATAATACATGAGTCTTGTTCCAATTGCTCGTATCGAACATTCAACGGTAAAGCGAATGGTACGTAATTAATATCGTCGAAGAGATAGAACAATATTTCCTTTTCCGCGCGAATAATCGTATTAGCGTGCTCCTAGAAAACTAATCCAATTAATCGTTCGAAAGCTACATGTATCATGCAACTTGTCGTACGCTTTCTATTACCCCTACACGCTTAAGCGTGTGTGCGTATGTTACATGCATGGTAGGTACATCACACGCAAACGATCTATTCACGTTGCAATTTTCTCTCTGTCTCTCTCTCTCACTCTCTCTCTCTCTCTCTCTCTCTCTCTCTCTCTTTCTCTCTCTCTCTCTCTCTCTCTCTCTCTCTCTCTCTCTCTGTCTTTCTTTCTTATTCTCCATCCCTTTAGTTCTCTCACTCTTTTTTTTTCCTTTCACTTTTGTCTCATTTTCCGATTCGTGTATTTAATACGAGCAAACATTTATTCGAGTATTTGTACATGTCTATATAAACGTATGTATGTACATAAGTATACCTTTTTTATACAAATTGATTGATTATGTCTTCTATGAGCTTGTTTGAAATTTATTTACATATACGTTATTTATATTTAAATCTCTATAGATATATATATATATATATATATATATATATATATATATATAGATAAATATATGTCGATATATAACGTATAAAAGTATGTAGATAGATATATTTATTTGTTGAAACAATGACGTCTCGGGACGTATCAAATTTGTTGATTTCACTTTAAACGTGAATAGTATCGATATACGTCCCACGTTATTTCGACTTTACTCGACTTGACCTTGTACAATTCGATTAATCATTGTTGGTTAAAACGTCACGATTACGACAATGTTGATTTTAACAATAATCCGTGCCTGAGTTCATTTGAGATAAACTACAGGTCCATATATATATATATATATACAAGATCGATGATAAATAGAATAGAAAATATATATAAAAAAGATAAAAAAGAAAAAAAACCAATTAAAAAAATTATATAAATATATAAATAAATAAAAAAATTATATAAATATATAAATGATCATATAATAATGTAAATTTCGATTATCTTACTTGTCAAATTTTGCAGTAAGATATTTAAGTTTTAACAACGTAGAGGATAGTAGAGGAATATTTGTTGATTGTTGAACGATTAAATCGTAAACAAGCTCGTATATCCGAAGAAAATAACATTTCTAAACATTGGCTCGCTATTGTTTGTATCTAGTTCCTGCATATATGTGCGCAAAAATCACTTTCAAAGTTTTTAACGAAATAATCCCTCTACAATCAATACTTGTTTTGTTTGCAAATTTGTACAATTTTATAGAATATAATATAAACGATGATTATAGTATAAACGATGGTTCATTAATTATTGTTAACATAGAATGATAAAAAAAAAAAAAAAACTATTTCATTCGTTTATTTACGTCGTTAGTGAAAATAAAAATTATTTAATTAACAAAGTAAATGGTCTTTATATGAGAATTCTTATTTTAATGAAACTTTATGAGTAGGTATACAATAGGTTACACTCAGTTGGATTAGGAATAATTGCTTTTTTTCTATTTTTATTAATTTATTTCTTTCCTTTTTTTTTTTTTTATTTATTTATTTATTTATTTTCTTTTTTTCTTTTTTCTTTCCTCTCTTCAACGAAAATATACACCATTAAAGTTCGTTATTTGTATTTTTTTTTTTTCTTTCTCATTCGTAACTAGCCTACCATGAAGGATAGGAGAATATAAAATAAAGGAAAAAACTTTGGATGTAAAAATTACATTATATTTGAAAATCTATCAGAATACGAACGAAAGATAAAACATGTATTCCTATTGATAACATACATATATTTATGCCATATCCATGATACGAGAATGACATGGGTCATGTTTATATATCAATCTTTTTTTTCCTCGATAAGAGTATTGATAAAAATTACAATGATTAATATGCACATTGAATAAATGCAACGATAACAATGCAAAGAGGGTAACTTCCCGTAATGGTCAATGGAGTCTGGTCGATGATATACCTACGATATATATGTTTATATGTTATTTACAATTGCAAATGTTATTTACGATTTTTCTCCTATAGTTCGATAGATTTTTAGAAAGATTTCTTTTCTTTTTCTATACCATACTTAACAAGTTATGCCGTGAAAATAAAAAAATATTCAGGAAATTTTTATTTTAATTTTAGATTTGATGACCCTTTGCCCTTTCCTCCCCCTTGTAGTGAATTTTCACTGACAATTAAAAGAAAAAAAAAAAAAGAAAAAAAAATTACATTTTTCTTTATACAATTCAATTTTATTACGTATTCACAAATTGAGATTAAAATTTCCATTTTAAAAATCTATCCTTATAAACAATAAATATATTAATATACTGTATATAAATTAACAAGTAAATGTTATTACAAAGATTATTTGGATACAGCTAATTCTCCTATAATATTCTTTTTAAATTGGAGAATTCCAATGCAATTATATTCAGAACGACCTTTGATAGGACACATGAAATCAGAACATTTTCGTGGACATTTTTCTTTGAACTTTTTATCATTATTATTATTCACATATCATACTATTTTTATTATCATTTTTAATTGAAATGTTATAAAAAGAGAACTGACCTTTTTTCTTTGTTTTTCTTTTTTTTTTTATTTTTTTTATTTTTAGTTTAATTCATTTATACTTGAGGAATTTCGAAAATTATGAAAAAAATCTTGTCGAAATGAAATGTCAAATTTTTTCTTTCATTGTACATACTAACTCATTAATTTTCTATATTTAACAAATAATTATAAATTTTTTCTTTAGCACAAAAGAATTACGAAATAAAACAATAAGAATTTATTCGTATTTTATAAGAAAGTTAATCTGTATGAATGACACGTTATAGATGTATTAATATAAAAGGAAGCATAATCTCTAGGTTTTTCGATGGCTATCTTTCGTACATCTTAATAAATAAAGAAAGGTCGTCTATACGTCGAACGATAATGTGTCCAATCGATGGAACGATAAAAAAAGACGAGTGACCATCGACGAAACGATAGAGGAATTCAACATTGACGTTTTGTGGCCAT
>NC_062192.1:5279581-5297081 GCF_912470025.1 Vespa velutina | reverse complement strand
TCTAATAATGACGAGAGCGTGAGAGTGAAGAAATGAAAACCTATATAAAAAAAAAAAAAAAAAAAAAAAAAAAAACCAAGAAAAAAACAAAAAATAAAATAAAAACGAAATAAAAATAAAAAGGAATAAAAATATGCCCACAAGAAAAAGAATGAAAAAAAAATAAATAAATAAATAAAAATAAAAAAAAAATAAATAAATAAAAATAAAAAAAAAATAAATAAAAATAAAAAAAAAAAAAAGAAGGTAAAGATAGCTTACTCGTTTCTTATTACCAATTAAGCCGATTTCAAAATGTAAAAGTAATAATTCGTCTTAAGGTCCGCCATTATCTTCTAGCTACGATTCTGATTATCTCAACATCAAAAGAAAACATCAAAAGGCAGTGAGCGACAATGCCGTTCTTCTGTGAAACACAATCTCCATGAGAAAATATAGACGGGTTACATTTAATATACACGCTGCTAACGGAGCCAACAACAACATAACATTAAAAATAACAATAACAACAATAACAACAACGATAATAATAAAAATAATAATAACGATAAAAATAATTAATAATTAATAATAATAATAATAATAATAATAATAATAATAACAATAATAATAATAATAATAATAATAATAATAATAATAACAATAATAATAATAACAATAATGATGATGATGATGATGGTGATAATGATGATGATAACGACGATGATGATAATTATTTGCGTTTATTGTGAGGTTTAACACGCGTGTGCGTTAACGATGCATCATGTACGTACGTGTAAGTGTAAGTGTGTCTTTGTAATATGTAATTAACAATTACATTCGTCTCGGTATTATTATTATTATTATTATACTCTTTTCCTTTTCCTTTTTTTTTTTTACTTTTCCTTTACTTTACTTTACTTTTTCCTTTTCTTTTTTTTCTATCACTATCGACGAATTACGTTTGTTCGTGGCATGAATTTACATCGCTTCTTTTATTGTACCTTCTCGGTTCTCGATTAGAAAAAAAATAGAAATATGGTTGGAGTGATTATGATACACAGACACACCACAGATGATAATCTAGATAAGGAAAGTTCAACGAGAGTCATGGGTGCAATGTTGAGGAGGAAACTTTTGGTCTCGGCAAAACTAAACAACATTGTTATACGAAAATGTGCTGAGAGAGAGAGAGAGAGAGAGAGAGAGAAAGGAGAGAGAAAGAGAGAGAGAGGAAGGGGAAAGAAAACAGGAAAAGATTCGAAAAATATGAATAAATAAAAAGAAAATGAATTAGAGGAATATACAGAATCGTAAATTTTATAAGATAGAGAAACATATGTAAAATAGAAAAAAATAAACTGATCGTGAAATTCGTGTTTGTCTCTGTCGAAATATCGACATAGTAATCGTGAAATTATTGGTTTCCTTTACGATCACATTTCTTCGAGAATATCTCAATAGTATCCTATATATTATATTTTCTTTTCGTTGTCTATTCGTGCATGTATGTGTGTCTCTGTGTCTCCCTCTGTGTGTGTGTGTGTGTGTGTCTATCTGTTTATTTATGCATGTGTGTATTGTGTATAGACGAATAATGATAGAGAAAAAAGTGAAGAAGAAAAAAAAGGGCAAAGAAAAAGAGAAATAAAAAAAGTAGGAAAAGAATAAAGAGAAAAAAGAAAAAAAGAAAAAATGAAAACGTTCAAACGTCTTGATCGAGAAATGTGAAAGAGAGGGGATAAAAATGTGAATGTGTTGTGAGTCATTGCCAATCGATGTGCATGAAAGAGCTGCTGGCTATTTTGCGTCATTGTGGCAAACGATTAATTAAAAAAAAAAAAAAAAAAAAAAATGGAACAGGATCGTGTAAGTACATACGTATGCCTTTTCTTAATAAATCATTAAGTTAAATAAATATCGTGAGAAAAGTTTTCTTTTTTCCTTTTTGTTTTTTTTTTTTTTTTTTTTTTTTTTTTTTTTTTTATCATCAAATTTGAAGACAACTTTGAATGGGAGAACGTTAAACATTCATAAACTCTTTGGATCGTGACGTTAATGATTCCCTCTATTGAAAAGTTTTCATTGGAAAGTTATGAGAGACAAGGCCGCCACGTCGCGGTCGTTGTCTCTTTCAATTCAACTTTGGGAAAACTTATCTAGTTACATACTTACATATATCGACTAAGTTAGTACTCAACAGATTATACGGAGTTCGATCTATGTAACAAAGTAAGAAAACTTTGATCGCGCTCGAAACTCGATGGGTTTGACGTTTATACGCCATAAGCGTATTGTCATCGAAATTTCCTAATTACTCTTCTATAATTACGATTAAAAGACATACGGGCATCACTCTTATGGGATGATGGGTTACGAGACAACGAAGGAAGAGAAAAGAAAATGAAGAAGTATAAAAGAAACAAAAAGAGAGAGAGAGAGAGAGAGAGAAAGGGAAAGAAATAGAAAAGAAAGGAAAGGAAAAGGGAAAAGGCAAGAAAAAAAAAAGAAAAAAAAAAAGAAGAAGAAGAAAGAGTGAAAAAGGAAATGAAAATAAGAAACGATCGGAAACAAAGGGAAAAGAAAGCCCAAGCGCAATTATTGCAGTACACGCGAGTCAAACATCGCGCTATCATTGAAAAAAAATAAGAAAGAGAGAAAGAGATAGAGAGAGAGAGAGAAACAGAGAGAGAGAGAGAGAGAGAGAGAGAGAGAGAGAAACTTGACGAGAGAATGTAAAAAAGAGAGAAATAAAATTCTCGTTGATTTATATAAAAAGAATTATTATATTCTTTTAAATTTTGTCAAGCTCTCATTTATTTTCTCACTCGTATTCGTCAACTTTTCTTTTTCTGTCCCTTTCTTTTTTTATCCCCTCTCTCCTTAACAGTCCCTCCCCCCGCCATATATTCAGATCTATCTATAACTCTATATATATATATATTTTTTTTCTCTATCTATCTCTCCCTCTCTTTCTCTCTTTTTGATACTGGTAAAGGATAATTAAGGTATATTTTTACGTCCAAAAATTCTGGACCGTTTCTGTGCGTCTGTGTATCAGAGCGAGCGAGCGAGCGAGCGAATGAGCGAGCGCGCGAGCGCGCACGCGCTGCGCGCGCTTACGTGTGCGTGTATTAGTATACCTATTGCGCAAAACGGGAAAAAGAGCTTGACCCATGAATGAATGGTTGAAACGAGGGGATGAGACTCTGAAAGAAAAGAACATCAATTCATTTCCTTAGAGATCCCTTTTCGACGACTTAACGACTTTTCTCGCACGGGTGATCGATCTTTATTTAAAGTTTTATCGCGGCAGCTCTTTCGTCCCTCCCCCTCCCCCACTCCCCACTCCCTCCCCTCAATCCATGATACCTATATCCCAAACTTATATCCCAAAACAACTCTCCCCTTCTAACACGATTCCTCTATGTTACGAAATTTTACTTGGGGGATTGATACATTGGAAGATAATAAATACTTAAAAATATCGTCGATTGTTTGATAAATATTTTGTCTCATGGACAAATTAAAGAATTAATTATTGTGATATCTGACTAAAGAAAAATTATTGTCTCTTGAGACATATATGCATATATATATATATATATATATATATATATATATTATAATTATTATTATTATTAAAATTATAATATTAATTAAATTATAGTATAATATTAAAAGTGTAATGTGATTTAAAAAATGATATGCAGACAATGTTCGTTGTTGACGTTGTTAGACATGTTTTTTCTCCCCCTTTATTCTTCGATTGATTAATTATTATCGATCGCGTCGATAAATAAAAGTTCATAAAATTAAAAAAGTTGATTATATTTTCTTGTAATATATATATATATATATATATTACAAGAAAATATATATATATATATATATACATATACTTAGTCCTTTCAATTTGTATATAAAAAAAGAATGTTGAAACATAACGTAAATGATCATCCCTGATCTTTTTTTTGTTAGAAACTATTTCGCATTTAATTTAAAAATTGATTAACGTATATAACGAGTAGTAATATCTGTACGAGTATTAAAAAATCTATAACTACAAATTGGTTCATATTTATCGAGATATCGACGATACGTTGTATCATGTGTATATAGCACGCTTTTGCGAGTTTATATCTTTCTCTCTCTCTCTCTCTCTCTCTCTCTCTCTCTCTCTCTCACTCTCTCAGTGATTTAATTCGTTTTAGAGAAGGAAAGAGTACTGGCATGTCAATATTCGCATAAAAAGTAATAATAATGATGGTGATTTATTGCCAGACAAAATTAATTCAAATGAATAACGGAATGAAAATCATCCATCGTTTTAATCTGTTCGTTTCAAAGAAGAAAGTTCACGGGAAAGAGTCTGATGACTTTTTTTGCTCGCTCTATGTTCCATAAGACACGAACTCTTTTCTATCGTAATACGAACTAACGTGGTAACAATTATCGTTTCGTCAGAGAAATTGATCTTTCTTTGATAAAGATCGAGTGTTACTCTTAACTTAAGCAAAATTTTTCTGTTTTTCTTTTTCTTTTTCTTTTTTTTTTTTTTGTACTTTTTTCTTTTTTAATCATTCGTTCAATTCGAATCCTTTAATTAGTATACAAATTAATATATTAGATAACGTTCGTATCTACCAGACAAAGTAATTATAATAATAGTAATAATAATAATAACAAAAATGATATCCTCGCTAACGAGAGAGAGAAAAAAAAAATGCATGACTCGATCGAGTTTAAGGGAAAGAAAATAAAAAAAAAAAAAAAAAAAAAGAAAAGAAAAGAAAAATCGCACGATATATAAATCACTACCGCGTGGCACTTCGCTAATAACTCTTTAAGTTATAATTCATCGAGAGATCATTAATAAAACACGAGGGAAAAGTAGTAAATGCGATTCGTTTACTAAAGAAATAAAAAAAGAAAAAAAAAAAAAAAAAAAAAAAAAAAAAAAAGGAAAGATTAATACGGAATAAATTATTTTGTAATTTGTCATAAATTATATTTTATATTTCTTCATTTCTTTCTTTCTTTCTTTCTTTCTTTCTTTTTTTTTTCTTTCTTTCTTTCTTTCCTTTTCTTTTCTTTTCCTTTTCCTTTTCCCTTGCTCTGTCTATTTATCTATATATATATATATATATATACTCTTTCTTCCTTTTCGAAGGGAACGCGCAGTAATTCGAATCTCTCATCGCCTTCAAACCAAAGAGGAAAATATATCGAAGTGTAAGGTAGAACTAAATTTGTGAAAGAGCTTCGAGGTATACGTGAAACGATAGAACTAATCGCGTTAGAAAAGCTCTGAGAGATTCTAGAGGTATCGTCGGCTTCAAACATATATATATATATATATATATATATATATATATATATATTTCAAGAGTATAGATACATACATACATACATACATATATATATATATATATATACATATGTATATATGTATATAAACTCTTGGACCAACGAAATGGACCGTATCAGATTATGTCGAGAACAAGGCATCACTTGCTTTATACGAGGGAACGTCAATTATCCGTTATCCCGTAACTCGAGAGAACTTTCAGTCCAATGTAGAAGCCTTTAAATAACCCAGTCTCTCTCTCTCTCTCTCTCTCTCTCTCTTTCTCTCTTTCGATTAGTGCACCCTTAAAATGAAATACCGACCACGACAGTTTCACCGTAGAATCGTCTCGATTCTTTTCTCGAATATAATTAACGTAACGAGTATGCGAATTTATTTTTATTTATCTTTTACTTCCAATTACGCGCTCCCTTCGACCGATATCAGTCACTCTTCATAAAATAATAATAAATTGCAAATATAAGAAAGGTTTATCCACCTGAAATACTTTTGACTGCTTCAATCAGTTAAGGTTCTTTTCTTGATTTAAATCAGATACGTTATACGCTTGAATCTCCATTTTATATATATATATATATATATATATATTTATTTATTTATTTATTTCAAAAGTATTTTTGAGAATATTGAAAATTTCTTGCAAATTAAGGGATTATTAATGGATCGTCGAATGTGTTATCTCGAGTGATATATTTTTTATTCTGTTTAGATTGAATCGAATTAAAAAAAAAAAAAAAAAGAAAAAAAAAAAATAAAAAAGAGAAAAAAATAGATATAGTTCTATTTAATATGTAATTATAAATGCAAGGTGAACGATTTAAAATTATACATTTTTCGATCCGTCAAATTGTCCCGTAATTTCAATCGTTCTCGAACTTTTGAAAAATTCTAATTGAATATCTTCACGGGGCAAATGTATATAATTAATATCATTATAATATATGTATGTGAAATATTTGACTTAGAAAAAAAAAGACAAAAAAAAGAAATAATATCAGAAATGTTATTCTAAAAGATAATCGTTAAACAATATCTTTGTCACTCACGTACTTCTCGAAAAATATTTATATTGAATTAAGGAGAACAAGGAGAGATTAATAAATCTCTTTGAAAATTATAAAATTCATTTTCTCACCTGGCGCTGATCTTCCTCGACCTCTATTCATAGTACCAGTCGGAGTCTGTGCATTACAAGATGGTTGACCACCGACCAAAGAAATATCCAATGGATTTGTCGTAACATTGATATTAGGTTTTTTTTGTCCAGTTGGATGTTTCGTTTCATTGGAATTTTTCTCACTGGGTTCTGTAATCTTCACCAGTGACGTGTGATTAGAATTAATGTTGATCGAGGCACCCTTCTCATTTTGTTTCTCTTTCGTTGCCATCAATGTTAGCATTGAACTTATCTGACTTGGATCAGGTTGTCCGGCATCCACCGAACCTCTTACCGGTGTACTATAATAAATTTTAAACAAATTTTATAGGTTAAATAAATTATTACAATAATATAAAGGTCAATAAATAGGTCAATTAAGAATTTAAATTATATTTAACGGTCGAATGATTTTATTATCTGAAACAAGAGCTTTCAATTTTTTAACAAATATGAAATAATTTTAAAACAGAAGTAATTTTAACTTCTACGAAAAATGTAAAATAATTTGTACGAACATATATAAATATATATACATATATATATATATATATTTTCTTTTTTTTCGCTCATCTGATTATGTTATGTGGATATTGTAAATATCAGGAAGAAAATTGAACAATCCCGGAAAATTACGTTTATCCAAAATTTATTTTAAATTCTATTGAAATGTTAATTTTTATGATATATTAGCAATTTTATAAATATTCAAATGATTATAACTCGTTTTAATTCGTTTTAGAATTGGTGGATTTTTATATGATATTTATAAAATATGCATCAGACCGAACACAGATCTACGAAATGTGCATATATTAATTTTTTGTAAAAAAAAGCAATCGATAAAAAAATGTGTAAAAAATTTATTTTGTTTATTTAATTGCTATTGCAAAAAAAAAAAGATTGTTTCTTCTTATTTTTTTTTGTTCCTTTTTAATTATCGATATATCTCACATAACATACGATTATTTTTGATATTTATTAAAACAACGTAAAATCTTTTCTTCAAAATTATATAAAATTATTTAATATTAAATAACGTGCGAATACTTTTTCAAATAATTATATATTAATATTCTTCATTTCTCGTTTAAATTTTGTCCAATAAATTTCATTTTGATTCGATAACGGGATCAGAAGTTCAAGCAAAATATATGTCCTTTCTTTTGCTTGCTAATCTCGTTCTATCCTGGTCTCACTATCTCTATCTATATCGTTCTTTCTGCGAGATTCTAGGGGAGGATTTCGTCCCGACAAAACTAGTTCTCCCGCAATTAAATTGCTTCTATTATTTCGACTGAAGCAAGCTCGTGTAACGAGCCACGAAAATCCAACTAATTGAGCTCCCATTTTATTCTCTATCTATATTGTAGATACAATTATGTGTATCGCATATATGTTATACGTTGATTTTTTAATACACACACGCACACACACACAGATATATGTATATATATATATATATATATTTTTGTGTAATATATTTTTCTAATAATATCACGATATATCGGTCGTGTCATTTAAAACTGGAATTGATTATTTTCGACGATAAAAACATATTTTTGTGAATGAAAAAAATATTTCTTTTTTTTTTTTTTTTATTCTTTTTCTCTTCTATAAAATATGTTTATTCGAAAATGATATTTTACAAAATATATAAATCGATCGATATCTCTTTAAACGTGTTATCACATTGCAATGTTTGAAATAATATTTTATATAATTGAAATGATTTTTTTTTCCGAGAGTGGTTTTTCTTTTTCACAAAATTCCTTTCAATTATTACCAATAGAATTTCTATCTTTTAAATAGTAAAAGATTAACATTTGATTTATATTTTATTTTTTGCATTAATACGAAATGTTCAAACATATATGCGAATACATTAGAACAAAGTTATCTCATTAAATTCGACAATCAACGCGAGTTTTCATTGTTTCGGCTTTTATGTCTTTGAGAGAAGTAGGGACAATCTCGGGACGTATTTATCGAAATGTCTCTTCGTTGAAACGAGCGAATGACAATATATACGGCAACCAAGTTCTAACTCTTTAGTATTAGATATTCTGACCACAAACTGAACGGACATTCGTAAATAGCCATAGTTCATTAGTTCATTCACGAGTAATTCAAACATGAAATCATTCGTACGATCCATTAAGAAAGCAAACTAAACGATATTCCTTTGGTGAAACTATAGAAAAATTCGTATCTCCATCATTTATTTCTTTTTTTGTTTTTTTTTTTTTTTTTTTTTTTTTTTTTTATATATATATACATAATATCTGCAGGAAAAAAGAAAAAAGAAAATAGAAATAAATAAATGATAAAATAAACTGAAATATCATTTACAAAAGATTATCGTAAACATAAAGTAGGAGGAAATTCTCACCTGAAAAATTCGGCTGCCCTTAGATCAGGAAGGGGTGGTGTTCTACCGCTAATAAAAGTGAACCTGCACTCTTGATGAGCTCCAATCATAGGGGTTGGTGGGGGTGCCCCCGTGTCGTTTACCATATCAGAAATCGGCGACGACATGGCACCGTGCTGGGCAGTGCTGCTGGATTGTACGTTGACCGTGCCTTTCGAATTATATTCTACATGATTGGAATCGACCTTCTCCAATGGAAGAACGATTTGTTGCGTGCCGGAAGAATTACTTTGTGTGTCCTTCGACGTTGGCGCGACAGGTGGCGGCGACATTTCCGGTGGTACGTCTATCAAGTCAAAACTGTCGTCCGGTTGTTCTCCGTCCGTCGTCGTCACCTGCAACGATCGTTAGTTTTAATTAACTATTAATAAAAATTCATTGAAAATTTCATCGCAATTTATCTCTCTTTAATCAATAATCAAAGAAACTTTCATCTCTTTTCATAAACTTATTGTATTATTCTAAGTTTTTTTCTTTTTCTTTTTTTTTTTTTTTTTTTAATAAGCAAACTAAAAGATCAAAAAGGATAAACATATTTATATCATCCATTTTATTATTGACAATTATTTTAATATTTTTATTGATTGATTAAGAAAGTATTTTTTAAATGTGTATTTTTAAATCATAAAATTATGTTATCGCGATATATCAATTTCTTTTTTTGTTATCACGAAAAAAATAAATATAATATTATAGTAATATATAATTAATGTAAGTTAACGAAACGAAAGTTTGTTTGCAAATGATCCATTCGAATATTATTTCAGACGTACCATAAACTGAAATATTGTCCTATTGAAAAATGATCAGTGAATGACCTACATAAGGACGGAAAGAGGAGGGGGAGGGGGTGTATTAAATGTATAGGTTTTTTTCTTATTTTTTTTTTTTTTAAATCATCAAACATAGCAACGAGCATTTATATTATGATAAAGATTTTCTTAATGGAAAAGTCAGGTTAAAAAATATATTTTGTTAATACTCTAACCCGTATAATGTGAATATGATTGATAATCGAACAGTTGTGGTACTTTATCACTTTTTATATTATATTTTAATTAATTATGGAAGAAATTGATCCATCATTATTATATGTCATGGGCATATTGTAATATAATAAAATAATATATTATAATACCACATTTTTCCTTCTAATATTCGATTTTATTAATCAATTAATTATACTTAGGACACGTTATAATAACAATTAATAATGAAATACAATATCTCGATATATTAACATTAATCGCTCATAGTGTATATTTTATAACTAATATAGTAAAGAATTATATTTTATCAGGGAAAAGTAATTCCAACGACCGCTCGACCGACCGACCGACCGACCGACCGATCAACGTTGAAATTTTCTAATACAGATTAAAATATCTCGACAATTATTATCCATATTTTAAAATGGTCATTCAATAGTGACGTTTTACGTCATTTATATATATATATATATATAAAGATTCGAGAATATATATATAACGAAGTGAAATCCTTAAGGATCGATGAGTACTCTACCGTTTTATGAGAAACGATGTAGAAATTTACTACCCAAGTTTAATTAAATCAAATCGGGAGACTTGATCGTGCTTTCTCGACGTTGCGCGTGAAGAAGGAAGTTTAATTCTCGTCGAGCAAAGCAAGCTCGCGGGTATCGCGCGTACGAACGAACGAGATGGAGTAGGACGGAATGGGACGGAGTGGGATAGGGTGGTATAGGGTGAGATGAGACGGGGTGGTATAGGGTTGGACGGAATGAGGTGGTATAAGGTGGGATAGGACGGGGTGGTATAGGGTGGGATAGGACGGGGTGGTATAGGGTGGGATAGGACGGGACGGGGTGGTTTAGGGTGGGACAGGACGGGATGGTAGAGGTAACAGTTACTTTCGGAAAATTATTAATTTCTTGCTCGTAATAATAACAGGAAATTTCCTCAACCCTCCTCCCCTTCCTAACCATCAACCAAGCAACCAACCAAACACCCATCCAC
The DNA here is from genome assembly GCF_912470025.1 of Vespa velutina. Taxonomy (NCBI): domain Eukaryota; kingdom Metazoa; phylum Arthropoda; class Insecta; order Hymenoptera; family Vespidae; genus Vespa; species Vespa velutina. The sequence continues at coordinate 5,286,147 of NC_062192.1, read as the reverse complement.
CTAACCATCTTTCTACTCTTTCTTTTCCCCCCCCCCTCTCTCTCTCTCTCTCTCTCTCTCTCTCTCTTACCAGAGCGTCACAGCACTCTGATGTAACCATGGAATATTAAAACGGTTCGCGCGGCATCCGTTTAAAATGAATTTCATAGAAGGCTCTCTTTAATCTTTCAACTCTTTGATTCATGCAACTTTAAGCTGGTAAATTCGAGCACTAGCAAGAGCACCGGGAATAATCGTTATTTTGCAAACAATGAATGTCACCTTCGTTACGTTTTTAACGTTCTCTCGAGTCACTTATGTACTTTCAACGAACGTACTAACTCACCTTTCATTATGATCGTTATTCTCTTATTTCTTCTTCTTTTTTTTTCTTTCTCTCTCTCTCTCCCTCTCTCTCTCTCTCTCTCTCGCTCTCTCTTCTCTATTCTTTCTCTCTTTTTATCTATTTTTTATACCCACGAGAAAAAAGGTCTTTTCGATGGTACGGTAAAAAAAGAAAAAGGAAAAAAGAAAAAGAAAGAAAAAGAAAGAAAAAAAGAAAGAAAAAAAAGAAATGGAATGCAGTTACGTGCGATACTCGTGTCCTCTTTGAGAAGCACTTTTTATTATTTATTCAACGCGTACTATGTAACGTAACTGTTAAGAGAAAAGAAGAAGAGATGAAGAAGTAAGTATGTACATACGTTTGAGAAGTTATGAGGTTTTGAAAGTATCGAAATTTTTTATTTAATTTTTGTAATGTTCCTAATATTTCGAATATATATTCTCGCAATTATATTATATCGAAATTTAAACAGAGTTCTATTGACAGAGTTGTAATAACTTTCATTAATTTTTACGTTCGTAAGTATAATTATTCGAAAGTATATTTTCTAATCGAGCGTACGAGTATCTAAATGAATTTTTATATCTAAACGATTTGAAGTTTACATAGGATATGAAATTTACATAGGATACTTAAAACGTTATATTATCATTAACTTTATTTGAAATTATTTCAATAAAAAAGAAATTAATTTTCATAGAATATTTAAAAATCTTTTCGCTTATTTCTTTTTTTTTAATATTTTCATCAAAATGTCGTCATTTCGTAAAACAACAATTTTCCGTCCAATCGAAACTATATCCAAGTATAGTTTAAGACTACGTAAGAATTTTTTATTTACTATAGTACAAACAAACGATATTTTGTCGTAATATTTTTGATTTTAACACTTTAAAAATATCTGTGATTTAACATTTATACTTGAAAGAATAATGGATTTTAAATTTCTTTTACAATTAACAAAATTACAATTATTAAAGGAACGTTAATTGAAAGTTGTTTTTGTTTATTATTATTATTATTATTATTATTATTATTATTATTATTATAAAAATAGATGAACTAAAAATAATAACGAATAAAGTGTGTTTACTCCAGTATCCTATTATATATTGACGGATGCAATAAAAATACGTTATTAAATCTAGTGTTAATGATATACAAGATTATTTTTACTGAGTTATTGATTTGTTACGAAAAAAAAAAAAAAAAAAAAAAAAAGAAGAAGAAAAAAAATTGATAAAAACAGTCTATATTTGACGCTGTTAGAGTAGCTTTTCTCCTTAATCGGGCACAACATTTCTACGTTAGTTCTCCTCTTTCCCTTCTCCTATTCAACCGTATCCTACGTTTCTGAAAGACTGAAACTAAGTTAGTGGGCTAGGTATGGTCGACTTGGAGAATCGTTTTCCATGTAACTTAGAAGTTAGTGTCAGCCGTTTAGAACTAGTTTCAGTAGGATATCCAATCGGATATCTTAACGGTCATAATAATAAAGTACGACGTTACATTGAATATTATATGAAATAACCCGAAGAAACTACCTTACGATATCTCTTTACTATTACAAAACTATCCTTAGAAATTTCAAAAGATAAGATCTTTTAGTGTTCGTGTTTGATCAAAATATAGATTATCTCTACTTACGATCTCGCAAGAACAAAACACGATATATAATTTTAAAATTTTATCATTAAAAATATATTTCAGAATAATAATTTATGTGAAATTTATTAAAAATTTTGAAACAAATTTTCTTTTCTACCTCTTTTCCTTTTCTCTTTTCTTCTCATAAACTTGATTATTACTTAAAATTTTGAAAATTCTCAAACCGAATCAAAGAGTTTAGGAGAATAAATATAGACACGGAGTGAATTTCCGTATCAATTTTCGTTGTTATTATTATTTGCTAAAAAAAATATCTTCTTCGCCTGAAAAGTCATTCTGTGAAATTTCTTATCTCAGAATCAATTATAGATCAATCGTTAAGGATAAAAAAGAAATGATTTATTTCTCTGGGATGATTCTTGCAAAGGATCGTTTGAGTGACACCTATCACAAAAAATTAAGAATAATATTTCATTATCTAATCATTATCTGCAAAAATTTCAGGAAGGTCGATTTGATGGAACGTAAGTAAACAATTAAAAAAGAAATAAATAAATAAATAAATAAATAAATAAATAAATAAATGAATAAATAAATGAAATGTTCAATACGCGTATAAGAGAATAGACATTTGTTTCTATAATACCACAGTAAAAGATTAGTTAAAAAAAAAAAAAAAAACAAATGCGTAATAAAGATATATTAAAAAAAAAAAAAAAAAAAAAAAAAAAAGAAAAAAAACTATATACGATAAACAATACCCTTTAATTATCCCATTATAATGTTACGACTGTAAATCAAACAAAAATCAATAAAGTAATATTCATCCCTAATTTTCATCGATAATTGCTCTTGTATCATTTGAATCAAATAATTGCGTCAATATTTCAAACGATTTAATAATTTCTGATATATAACACTCACGATATGAATAACAAATAATAGGAGATACGTGCTAACGGGACAATCCAATCGCGTATATACTGCTCTGGTATCATATAGTTATGTAACCAATACAAATTAGTTTCTACTAGATATAACACTGATATATATATATTTTGCGAATGATATATCTCGAACGAAACTTTATTCCGTATTTATGCATTACGTTGGTTTTCATTTCGTACATTTATTTTTTTTTTTTTTTTTTTTTGTACAACGATAATGAATTTTTAACTGAATTTTTTCTTAAAATTTAGAATTAATTTTTTCTCAATATAAATGAATTTTTTCTGAAAATTTTCAAAACTTCTGACAGAAATGAAAGATACATCAAATCATAAACAAAGTTCAATTGGCTTGTTGTTAGATAATGATAAAGCAAGAATAAAGGAAGATTCGCCATAATGAAGTAATAAACCATTCGATGTTAGTCCTTTGCAGTGGTCCTTACGGCAATATAGCTTGGTATAAGCAAGTATAAACTATACTTGTAACTTTATTACTATGGGGACGAGTATCTCTATTCTAATTTAAATAGACACTGGTGAGAAGGTTAGCTTAAGAGCCTGGAGATATCTCAGTAGACTAAAATAATCTCTCTTTGAAGTATCGAATTATAAATATGATAATTAAAAATTAAAAACAGAAAAATAATTTCTTCGTTAGATTTAAATACCTAAATCATAGAAATATTCTGAATATAACGATGATAAATAATCAATAAAAAATTGCAAGAGAGAGAGAGAGAGAGAGAGAGAGGGGGGGGGGGAGAAAAGAAGAAGAAATATAAAATTTCGAGATAAAAATTCGAGACTTCTGAATTTTTTAATGAAACTATATTTTCACCTATATTTTTAAAACAAATAAAAATCTTAGAATTATATATCGTGTGACCTCTTCTCTGTTAATGTCTATCACAGTAATAATAATAGTAATAATAATAGTAATAATTAATCCGTAGCACCACAATAGCCTTAGTCATTTATTTAATTTTCATTTTAATAACAACAGTTCACATCTCATTGCACAATTCCATTATAAATTCTCACAAGGCCGCTTTGTGTTGGATTTGTCCTCACAAATGCCTTAAAGGACCAGGTATTTTGGCACTCGAGAAGAAACATATATATATATATATAATAATAATAATAGTAATAATAATAATAATATTAATAATCCTAAGGGTTATAATTCTTATTAATTTTTTTCACGAGAAAAACTTTCATTAAATGCATCTTTGGCACTCACAAAAAAACATATATGCATGGTAATAATAATAATAATAATCTTTTGCGTTCTGATTCTTTTGTAATTATTTTGAATCTTTCGAGAAAAAGAAAATTCTTATTAAATGTTGTATATCCATTTTTGAATAATTTCCAATTCTACCTTTCATGAAATAGGAAACATTCGAAATGAATACGATCATTGAAAAGTTTTAAATTGGTCCAATTGTACTTCCTTGATACCTCTCGAAGGAATTACGCCTTTGTTAGATCCGACCATTTACGACCAATCCGAGAATTTCTATCAAAACACATCAATTGAATTTTACAAATTTTCTCAAATTATTGTGTGAAAGTAGAAAGATATTTTCAAAAGCTTTAAAGAATCGAGAATCTTTAATATTATTCATTATTACATTTAACGTGCATATGTAATTATCATTAGATCATAATAATTATTAATAATAATAATAATAATATTAATAATTATTAAATATAAATATTAATAATATTTCATCCCTCTCATTTTACCTATTTGAAAATTTCTATAATAATAATGATAATAATAATAATAATAATAATAATAATAATTGTTAATAATTATCACAGATCGATTGTATTAATTATTGTAAATCTTAATTAATTATTAATCATTAAAGATAATATATATTTTATATGTAAGATATTTAATTATTATTAACTGTTATAGCATAATACTGAGAAAGAGATCTGCACTGTAGGTAATTTAAGCTCTTACGGAACTTGATAAAGCATGAAATACGGAATTGGATAAAGTGCAAGAAAGTGGGGATAAGACACTTATGTTAGAGTTAGTCACGTTATTTTCGACGGTTACTTTCCTGACTCATCGAGCGTTCAATGATAAATTTATCGTTACGATATAAGAAAATATATTTATTAATAATCAAAGATAATAATAAAAATTGATTAATGTGATAAAGATATTCATTAAAAAAAAAAAAAAAAAAGAAAAAAATAATAATAATAATTATTATTATTATTATTATTATCTAAATCGTAGTGATTAAAACGATTCGATACTATTGATTTAAATAATCATTGTTTCCATTGATTGAATAAATAATAATAATAATAATAATAATAATAATAATAACAATAAAAAAAAAAAAGACAAAAAAGGAAAAACAATTGTCTCACCATAGTGACCATAGTGTTGGCGCTATCGGTACTGGTGTTAATCGTGGTCTCAGACGCTGTACTGGAACCCATGACCACGACCTTTGGCACCGTACGACAGCTACGACTTCCACCAGCGGATTTGAAGTGAAGTCTACGCAAAGCGGAAGCCGCATGTGAAAGCAGGTCACCGTCCTTCGATGAAGAACTTTCCGAGGCTCCATGACGTCCTCCGCGAGATGGCTGCGACTGCGAATCTCCTGAATCACACCCGGTACCCCGTGAACCTCCTCCTCCTCCTGCTTCTCCTCCTCCTCCTCCTCCTCCTCCTGCTCCGCCGCTCCTCCCAGGGGAGCCACGATTCTCCAAACATCCCTGTGGACCGATAGGTTTTATATTTTTTGTTAGCACGTTTTTCTTCCTCCCTCTCTTTCTCTCTCTTTCTTTCACTCTCTTTTTCTTTTTCTCTCTTTCTATATCTCTATCTCTATCTTTATCTCTCTCTCTCTCTCTCTCTCTCTCTATATATATATATATATATATATATATATATATATATCATTCTCTCTATCAATTTATCTCTATGTCTTGTTTCTTTCTCTTTATCTCTCTATCTCTTATTCTATCGCTCATTCACGAGTTTTCTGCTTTCATTTCTTATCATCGAGAAAGGTTAATTTCACTATTACGGTCACCTTTATACTGCGAACGATCGATCAATCTAATGAGTAATTTTATACGCAAAAGGGATATTAAAACGTTGGATATATCATATAACTATTTCTATTAGATATTGCCTGGTTATGAATTTTTATCCATGGTTACCAATGGATTCTAGGTGAATGATATGATAGGAATTTGACATTACAAATATGTGATATTTTAGAACGTAATGTAACAAACTTCTTTCAAAAGTTTTGATCGATTTAGAGTTTGCTTACTGCGAAGATTCTGGCCGGATTTCTTACTCCATGAATAAAACTTTTGGTAATGGTTTATCTTGAGAACGATTTACGTTCTTAAATAGAAATTTTAATGTCATGATGGAGAACGTTTAATATAACGAAACATACGTAATAATATTTTTAATAAAATTACATAGAAAATATATATATTCCCAAATATAATTATCATCAATGTAATTAATTATATTTGTAATAGACACTTTTCTTTTGGGAATGGGGCGAGATGGGGAAGGGGAAAGGGGAGATTTATTTTTTAATTTTACAAACGAATTCATAAAAATTTATTTTTTCTTCTCTTTTTTCTTCTTTTTTTTCTTCTTTTTTTTTTTGAGATAATTATAC
>NC_062192.1:5262081-5274581 GCF_912470025.1 Vespa velutina | reverse complement strand
TGTCATATTGAAGAAAAAAAAAAAAAAAAAAAGAAAGAAAAGAAAAGAAGAGAAAAGAAAAAGAAAAACGAAAAATGAAAGAATGTATTCAGTGTTGTAAAAAAAATTCATTTCTTTAAAAAGATCTATCATTTTCAATTTTTTTTTTTTTTTTTTTTTTTTTTTTTTTGTATTGACATGAAGTAAAAGAAAAAAAGGACAATATAATAATTTCTCTATATTCGTTTCTTTTCTTCTTTTTTTTTTTTCTTTCTTTTTTTTCTATTTAATTTCATATACCTTCATGTCTTATTACTACATCATCGAGTGAAACATCATCTAAATTAAAGTCAAATGGCGTCCTATTCCTAAATTTTGATCCATTACCGATGTTAATAGATAGAACGGTTATTAATACGAAATGTATATTGATGCCGTGAATGCGTTCGAATTGCACGCACATACCGATACGCACGCATCTACCAATCGGTAATAACGCGCGATACATAATTATAAAGCGTACGAGCTGAGGTAGCCGAGCACGTAATATAGTTTTCCACTTAATTACAATGTAATTTCGTCGATATAGTGTACGCATCATAATCAATAGGACTAAACATTTTTTTTTTTCTTTTTTACGAATTTCCATCTAAAATAAATCTTAGCGTTATGATGTGTCATTTAAGTTTTCTTTTTTTTTTTCTTTTTTTTTTTTTCTTTTTTTCTCTTTTCTTTATTTTACGACGAAACTTTATATTATTTTTTTTCTTTGCTTTATTTTCTTCTTACTCTTTTTTTTTGTTTTTGTTTTTTTTTTTTTCTGTACTCTCTTCTTTCAACTCTCGCATGACAGCTGTGGCGCACAACGTTGAAAAAAAATTCTTCACTAGCGCTTGCACACACATACGCGCGCTTTCGCCCTCGCTCTTTTTTCATGATTTGTGTATAAAAGATAAAGTGGAAGAGAAGAAAAGAAAAAAAGAAAAAAAAAAGAAAGAAAGAAAAGAAAAAGAAAAAAGAAAGAAATGGAAAACAACGGCAATGGCAAGAACGACAGTAACGACAAAAACAAGAACAAAAAAAAAACGCGAGAGAAAAAGAAAGAAATATAGAAAAAGACAAGAAAAAAGAAAAATTCAAAGACGTCTCTTTACCGAGAAATCAACGTACGGTTGTTGACCTCTTTTACCGAATCCGCTCGAGTTAACTCGAAAAAGCTTTCTCGAACGTCTTTTTAATCTTACGAAATTTTCTTTAGTCTTTATAGAAACGCGTTTCGAAGTACTCGGTCACGTTTACACGAATCAGTGGCAAACAAGCTCTCTCTCTCTCTCTCTCTCTCTCTCTCTCTCTCTCTCTCTCTCTTTTTCAAGAAACAAATCGACAACTTTTCTTTTTTTTTTTTTTCTTTTAAAAACATCCAAATGTTTATTTGTTAAATGGCATGCTTCCATCCGCAATCTTAATTTACTTATTCTCTTAATATTAAAGAAGATTTTTGATTTGAAATAAGAAATTCTTTCGCAACTATTCCTGCAAAAACTATGTGAATGAGAGAAATCAAAGAGCAAAACGATTGCTCATAATTTCAAAACTCGTCTACTTCCCTACTGATCTTTTACTAATCCGATTTAATGCTCTTACGAAAGACTTAATTACCAGCCAAGTTACTCAACTGTTTATATAAAAACTGAAAGAGTATTATGATCTTAAGAAGAAAATAAGAAATATAAGAAGTTGGAAGAATCATTTATTATCTTAAGAAAGGGCAAGTCCAATGATTAAATGTACGTATTGTTAGTATAAGTATATCTACTACTATATGTGTATGTGCATAAAACACGAGAATAAAATTCAATTAACCCGAGATGATTCATTATAATTCAAGGAACGATTTTAAGAATTATTCCTATATTTCTTTGTCTCATTCTCACACTCATCCTCTTACACTCATCCTCTCTCTCTCTCTCTCTCTCTCTCTCTCTCTCTATTTATCTATCTATTTGTCTGTCTATCCGTCTGTCTCTTGTGGTTGAGAAGTTATCGAGAAAGTTAGGAACGCAAAGACCAAGACTATTAAGTCAAAATAGATACTATGCTGTCAAGCGACTAATTCCAATTAATTGTAGAGACTTCTGTTGTCTTGCCGTGACGTCGTAGTTTATCTAAACTAGTTACGATTTCGTTATGTTTTCGGTTTGAACTGTCAAAACGATTGAGAATGCATAATAAATGTTATTACAGAATCTATTTGATTTACGTTAATGATTTAGATAATTTAGATAATCCTTTTTGTATGTGCGATTAATTTTTTTTTTTTTTTTTTTTTTTTTTTTTTTTTTTATCGATAATATGTTTATGAATTTATTTCATCGTATGGAGCAATATCGCAGGTGTTTTTATTTGTTTTATTTTGAAATAATGTCCTTTAAAGTGCATGTAGATCGTTATCTGCTTTTAGTGTGTAAATAATTCACAATTAGTTTGATCAGTAATCGATACACTATCGTGTCATGCGAAAATAAATAGATTTATTGTGAAATTTTATCAATTTTATATATATATATATATATATATATATATATATATATATATTGAATTCTAATCAAGTGTTAATACGAACAATAATAAATTTACTAGTCTTTTAGAAACTATTATTGTTGTCCAGATTTCATTTCCGAATGAAAAACAATAATAAAGTTAACGATATTATTCGAGCACGTTCAAATATTATAGAATGCCAGCAATAATAAACGAGGAACGAGAAATATGTAAATGGATGTGACAATGTTGGTCAATCATTTCGCAACAAGTGTATAATGATGTACGATGAGAATAAACGTTGAAATTTATCCTTCTGTATGAAATTATTAATAAACAAAATTATTTATCCTTTTGTAAATAATTATTAATTATTAATAAATTATTAATTACATTAACTTTTAATATAACGTTAATAATTAATTAATGTCTATTTAAATAATGAGTGAGTAAGTTCGCATAAAAAAAATAATTAATATTTTTAATTTTTTTTTTTAATGGTTTGTCGGGATTTCTAAGTTTGAAGAATCGTTAAAAAGGTAAAAAAGACAATTTTTTAACAACGATCGTGACTGCGATTTTATTTAATCGTTTTATTAAAAAGGACAAAGAGAGAATTAAAAGGGCATCGATTAATTTACGTTAGAAATTAGCAAAACTGTGGGCTCGTTAATTGAATCCTCTTTTTTTTTTTATTTATTCTCGTGAGATAAGAAGGAATAGAAATCGTTGCTATTTCTGAAGATACATTCGTATCTTTCGAGCTGTATTTGTTTCTAATAATGTGCATCGAATTCTGGTTAACCAATTTAAATAGTAAGGATTGATGTTGACAATCGTTAAGTCAACAAAGATAAAGAAATATCGTCAACCTTTGATCTATATACTTTATATACGTTATTCTATTACGTGGAAGAGAATCAGTGAAAATAGTCGTTTTCTATCAGACATTTTAATAGATACTCCTACATATCGGATTATCGTGTACGATTTATACGAAATTACAGAATGATCGTCGATAAGTATGATTAATTGAGAAGATTATACGATTTTCGATTATTGACTTTCTAAATCCAATATAAAAAATATCTCAGACGTTTTCTATATATATATATATATATATATATATATATATATATATATATATATATATTTCTTTTTTTCTAAAATCGTTTTTTAAAGAATGTCGAATACGATAGGAAAATCCGTAGAAATGAGATGCATTTTTGGAATACGTGCCATTCGTGAAAATAGAGCGACTGGAATCGTTTCTGAGAAAGTCATGTGAATATCCTCGGAGGTAAAGTAAATTTAAGAAGGAAATCACCGTCTATCTCAATCGTCCCTTTCCAACGTTTCCATCTTTTCCCTTCTCCTTCCGGCGATAGTCGCAAGGATTTCATTGAAATTCGTTCAGTGAGAATTTCAACGCATTTGGATCTTCAACCAGTGGTATCAAAATCGCATTCAATGAAGTATCGTAAACTCGGTTTACGCGGGACCCTCTGCCCTTGTCATTGTACCCATAAAAAGTGTTCTTTCTTCTTTTTTTTTTTTCCTTCTACTTTCTCTCTCTCTCTCTCTCTTTCTCCTCTTTTTTTCCTTTTTTTTCCTTTTTTTTTTTTTTTTTTTTTTCTTTTACTCCATCGTACTTTACTACTTCACTATAACGAATTGAACCCTTCAGAAACAAATTGTCTTTGTAGTTTCCTGCCCTCTCCTGAAAATCCCAGGATAAAAGTCCATGGGACCGAGCCTTACCCTCGGATTAATGGCCGACCGGCGACCCAATGGGATTTCACGAATCTTCTTTCCACGGGCATTGTGCGAGTTCTTCACTGAAACGCTCGAAATTCACATGGTAATCCTTACGGGGAAATAATCGTCTCAACGAAAGTAAATTTTCGCCTTGCAAAATATCTTTCTTTTCTTTTTTATTTTCTCACTTCTCTTTTTTCTTTTTTTCTTTTTCTCTTTCTCCCTTTTAAACGTTCCATGATCGCAGCGTTAAAATTGTTACATTTATTTTAATCTCCGAACGAATACGTATATTGTGTGTTATTACGAAGTTGACCTTAACCAACCAAAAATCTATGCAACAATACGATTTATCATTTAATTCGCGTTTACATCGATATATATATATATATATATATATATATATATTTTGTATACGATATACATATATGTATTTTGTATACGATATTTTGTATTACAAAATAATACAAAAAGAAAAGAAAGAAAAAAAAAGCTGCGTGATATTTATAAACGAAATATCTATGACGTTGTCATAATTAAAAAAAAAAAAAAGAAAAGAAAAAGGAAAAAAAAAAAAAAGGAAAAAAAATAGATTATAATTAAAAAAAAAGAAAGAAAAAAAAAAATTCGTAGTAAACGTGTAACTATTACAAATATTTTTCTTTGTTTCAATAATATTTGGTAACGTGGTAGATCTCGACAATGTCTACATTGTCTTTCTAGAGAGAAACCATCATTGTGGAAACACGATGTGGTTATAATTAATGAACCTGGAAAGCTTCGTTAGCGTCGATGAGCTTTATTAGTCGTTATTTGACAAGAACGCACGTAGCTCTGTCATTGTATCCTCTTGGCTATTGGCTATAGATCCATCGTCGATGAAACAATTGACCCATTTCATCTTTTATTTCTGTCTCTTGATCTCATAAATAAAAGTAACATGAAGTCAGTCAATCAGTCAGTCGTTTTACCTCCGTCGTTCTATCTTCGATCAACGTCAATGTTTCGAGAAAGAAAAAACGAAAAGAAAAAAAAAAAAAAGGGGAAAATAAAAAGAGACGACAACGAAGAGAAGAGATTGCTCTAGTACTTCACTCTCTCCCTCTCTCCCTCTCTTCCTCTCTCTCTCTCTCTCTCTCCCTCTCTCTCTCTCTCTCTCTCTCTATCTCTTGCAAAATTACTCAAGAAGAATATATTTTCTCTCGTGCGAATCTACGTTCTTTTTTTTCTTTCTTTTTTTTTTCCCTTTATAATAGATACAATATACATCTATCTATATATAAAAACCTCCCCGATATATATATATATATATATATCGGGGAGGTTTTTTTCTGTCACTAAGAAAAAACTCAAATATCGTCGAGATATCCTCAAGGCGACCTCCAGGCAATTGTAATTTATTTCCTTCCTTCCTTCCTTCCTTCCATCCTTCCTTCCTTCCGTGAACTTCCACGTTTCTACGAGGCTCCTACTGCTCGTACCACTATAACATTCTCCTTAGCTTTTCGTAATGTTCGGATGCATGTTTCAACCGTGTGTCTAGTTTGAAATATCTTTGTATATGTATATGCATGTGTATATTTCCTACTCTGTCTCTCTCTCTCTCTCTCTCTCCCTCTCCCTCTCCCTCTTTCTCTCCCTTTACAATTTCCGATAAGAGAGACTAAAAAATGAGGAGTCACGCTGCTTTCTCCTTGCGACCTCCATTTTCCTCTTTTCCTAGCATATTTAATATCTAATTAAAGCGTCTGCAATATGTCTCTCTCTCTCTCTCTCTGTCTCTCTGTCTCTCTTTCTAATTTCACATTTTTATGACCATACATGATGAAACAAGCAAACACGTGACTTAAATATAAAAAAAAAAATTCGACTATATATATATATATATATATATATATATATATATATATCCACGATAGAATGTCATATAGAAAAATTAGTAAATCTAAAAGGATTGCCTTTGAAAGCGTGTAAGCAAAATAAGGTATGAGATTTTAAGTTTAATAGTTTCATTAAAAGCAACGTCGATAACAGACTCTTGAAAATTAGCCTAATTCGCTGGTCCCGCGTAAAAACACGTTCGAAGCTCTTCTCCTCTTACTCTTCCTCTTCTTCCTCCTCTTCCTTTTCCTCTTCCTCTTCCTCATTCTCTTCTATTCCTTCATGTTGCAAGAGAAACTTCCCGAAGCGTGTATAAGCCAACGTAGTTTATCGTTTCTCTACGAAATTTACCGCACCAGTGTACTGGCACTATAATAAAGATAGTATAATGGAGTTACTCCGCTTCTGTTACTCTAATAAAGACTGTACGACGGAGTTACGTATGTGTATGTATATATGATAAGGGATGGTAAGGGGGAGGGGGATGGGATGGGAGAAAGTGTAAAGGGGAGAAGGTATCACTGAAAATAGATATAGAAAAGACGTTATCAGATATAAGATTAAATGTAAAGAAAAATAAATGAGATTTACGTTCGAGTCAATGTTTTCGATGATGACAAAACCCACATCGAATTCTATCCTCTTTACCAATTTCTTCAAATTATCGATCTATTTTAAACATGACAATATGGGGCCACCTATCCCATTTACGATAATACCATTCTCGATTACATTTTTTACTACGAAATTCTACGTAGAAAACAATGGAGATATTAATAGAGCATACATTTCACGAGTTCAAACATTAGAAAATGAAAAAGTTTTTACGAATATATTCGTTTTCATTCGACTTAATCTTTCGATCCTATTACGGCCATACTTTTTGCGTGCAATATGATTTTTTTATCGAGTAAGATAAAAAAAAGAAAAGAAAAAAAAAAGAAAAGGGTACTACGTAATTACTAACTCGCACGTATGTAAAAACTTGTATAAAAAAGTTATTATACTTTGAAAGAGAAGTATATAATTATGAATACGTAATCTACCAACTTGGATCGTTCATCTCTTTTTTTTTTCTCTTTTTTCTTTTTTTTTTTTTTTTTTTTTTTTTTTTTTTTTTTTTTTTTTTTTTTAACAATTTTTTTTATCTTCAATCAAATAAAAAAATAAAAAGATATCGCTGTGTAAATCATTCGACATTTTCTTTTCAAAATCTCACTGACTGATTGCCTGTCGACGTTACTTTTTTTTTTTTTTATACCTTTTTTTTTTTCTCTTTTAATTTTTCACATATTTCATATAACTTCATATAATTAAAATGTCTTCGTAAACGATCATTGAGAAATTGCGAGGATTTCAATTTTAATCGATTTAAAACATATTACTCAATTGCAAAAATAATGTCGAAACATTTCTTTGACTTCTTATACATACATACATACATACATACATACATATATATATGCAATATACATATGTACATACATCGTATATTACGATAGGTGAAATTTACATTACGAAAATTAATTAAAATGAAAGAGAATTTCCTAATACGAAAACGTGTTATGTTAACGAGAATTAAAAAAAATTGATGAGAATGAATGTTTACAATTTGTCGTCTACGATAGCTAAATGGTTGTTGTTGCTTAGCCATTATGATTTCTCGCGATGGAACACGAAGAGTTCTTAATTGGCTAGTTAGTAATTAATCTGGAGTTGACAGAGCTGTTTATAGTTGTGTCTAACCTTCATTCCCTTTTCCTATTTCTCTCTTTCTCTCTCTCTCTCTCTCTCTCTCTCTCTTTCTCTGACTTTGTCTCTCTCTCTCTCTCTCTGTTTCTGTCTTTCTGTCTCTGTGTCTCTGTCTGTCTCTGTCTTTATCTCTCTTTCTCTTTCCCCCAGTCTTTGTCCACAATATCCATTGTTGCGGCTCGTAGAGTTAATCTCTCTCTCTCTCTCTCTCTCTCTCTCTCTCTCTCTCTCTCTCTTGATGCTCGTTGTTACGCGTAGAACATATAGCTACGTAAATCGTATAGGTCTAGTATATTTCCTATCTCTAGCAATACGTTTGATCGAACTCGAGAATTGTATGTAATTGTTCATAAAGCTTTCTCTCTCTCTCTCTCTCTCTCTCTCTCTCTCTCTCTCTTTCTCTCTCTCTCTCTCTATCTATCTATCTATCTATCCTTTTCTCTCTATCTACCTATCTATCTTTTTCTCTCTATCTCTCTATCTCAATTTCTACGTTTTGATATAGTATAACAAAATGGAATAAACTGGTCCAGCACTTTATGTCAATGTTGGCAAATTTGATGTTTCTTCTCAAACGAAAAATAAATATGAGTCTTGTCCCTACTTTCTTTCTATCTACAAAATATAAGTATGCTGTTTTAAGAACATCATATTTTATTTTCGAGTCAGTGAATTGTGTTATGTATGTATGTCATACTACCATGGAAACGTCTGGAATATGATCTAGCTTTGCAGAAAGATCTACTTGATCTTTATATATATATATGTATATATATATATATATATATACATATATATATATATATGCATACATAAAGTATATATAATGCGCACACGCAAATACACACACACACATATATATTATTTTACATGGAGGTCAACGGAAAACTTTCCAAAACTGAACATACAAAATATTCCGTAATTAATATTTCGAAAGAGATTTTTTTTGAACAACTATCGATTTAATATTTTTTAAAATAGCACCATTTTAAAGAGAATTAAAAAATCTTTCAAAATTCTTATGATATAGATTTATTCTCCTCGAAAATAAAATTTAAATCTCCTGGGATTTTTCGAAAAAATCATTGGATTTAGATAATAATCTCAGTGAATACTTTTCGTTGGGATACTGTATATATATAAATATATATATATATATATATATATATATATATATCAACTATTTATATACATCTCTTATTCTCTTTTTTTCGTAGGCTTTAAAGTGACTGGCTTTTTGAATATTTATAACTCTTTCAGTTGGGTAGAGATTCGAACGTGTGCATGGAAAAAGCTTTAAGCTTCGTCTACGTACAAAAGAGAAACTAGAATATTTTCTAAAAGCTTCCTCAAGCGTGTCCGTTGGACATATGAAAAAATGATACTAATTAAAATCTCTAGGACAATGGACTTAACCGACCGAGTGTATATACCTTGAATGATTCTTTATGAAACCGATTAAAAATTTCATCGAGAGCGTTCGCTCTCTCATTTTCGTTAATAAATAATCGTCACTTTCGTTCTGTCCTCGAATCTTTTAACGATAGTCGATAGTTTCTCTCGACTGATATAAACTAGCGAGAAATATAGCCTTTGGAAACGATAAAATGATATTTGAAAACGAAAGTATTCATTCTATATGTAAAATTTTATGAGAATTTCACAATGAATCATATATATGATAATATATTGGCTTAGAGAGATAGAAAGACAAAGACAGACAGAGACACAGATACAGAAAGACAGAAACAGAGAGAGAAAGAAAGAGATAGAGAAAGAGAGAGAGAGAGAGAGAGAAAAAGAAAGAGAGAGAGAGAAAGAGAGAGGAAGAAAGAAGGACGTTTAACGATAGTACATACTCGTACTTGTTATAATTTGCAAATATCCGAAATGTTAAGGGTTAATCATCTAATCCTAACTCGGTACAAGTTTGTCTAAACTTTTCGATTGGTATACTAGCTGTTGATAGGTTGCTAGGTAGGTCAGGGACATGACTAGTTCAATATTCGCTGGTTCATCCTTTCTCTTTTATATCACCTTTCTACTCTCTCTCTCTCTCTATATATGTATGCATGTATATATATATGTGTGTGTGTCTCTCTGTTTGTTTGGTCAAAGCTTCAAAATTCAAACAATTTCCATTGAAATGGATAGATTAATCCATTTTTTATCGATTTAATCTCCAATATCTATCGAGTGCATATCTTTATTCGTATTCTGTTGAATTTGTTGAAAATATTTTAATCGTATGAAATATATGATTAGTTTTTAAATAAATAAAAAAAAAAAAATTAAAAAATACATTTTAGAATATATGTTATATATTCTTTTTATTTTACTTATGATTAATTATAAGAATTTTCATGGTGACGATATTATTGAGTAGGAAATATATATATATATATATATATATATATATATATATATATATATTTCCTTCTCTCAAATATTTATTACGACCGAATGAATTATGTTAATTTTCAAATTATGTATAATTTGAAAAGAAGAGCCTATCTCTTGTTCCCAACGATTCTCGCTTTATCAATTGAAAATCTCATTCGAGATTGTCATGCAATTCATCGAGAAATTCGCGTAAATCGCGTTTAAATCAATTTTAACGTGTTATAAACTTTTTCGACTATTGCTAACGTGATATCAAATACCGAAACGCATTATCACATTTTTTACATGTTCGAAATATGTGCGACATTCGAAAAGAAATTGATTGATTAATTAAATGATTATTAAACAATTAGAAAAAGAAAAAAACGAAATCGTGTAAAGGAAAAATAATGTTAAATGTATTATTTTAATTCCAAGATGAACAACAGCCTTCGGTCTTAATTAATTATAACAATAAAGTATACAAATTTTAACGAAAGACACGATATATTTATCAACGTAATTTATCAAAATAATTATATTATCAACGTAAAAAAAGAAAAAAAAAAAAAGAATTCAACCTGATAACGAACGAGTAAAAGATTGTATTAGAGTAGTAACGGTTTCACATATAACTCACAGTATTGAATAACTATTTAATAAACATATGACTTTCTATGTACATTAAAAGTATTACTAATACGAGTAAAATTAAAAAGAAAAAAAAAAAGAAAAAAAAAAAGAAAGAATATTTCATTGCTAATAAATATTGAAAAAATAACAAATTTCATATCCCAATGAATAAAAATTTTTTTATTAATTTTAATTTTTATTCATTTTAATTAAGTATTCAATATTATGTTCTCACGTTTTGTGCGTAAACATTAGATTTTCAATTTGAAGTCCAACGTAGGACAAAAATCATTTGGTGTTTTGGCATTTGTTCAGTGTTAGGGATCTTTGAAAAAATTTCGTTGATAAATGAGAAAAGATTAGGTAATTTTTTTTCTTTCTTTTTTTTCTTCCCTTCTTCATTTTTTTGTTTTATATAACACATATCAATTGCACCATCAATTACGCAACGCAGTTCGACACTCGGACATTTTTCAACATAAATGGAAAAACGTTTTCGCGTTGCGTGACACTCCAAGGTTTAATTATGTTAAATTAAAAAAAAAAAAGAAAAAACCGACAAGAACGTTTAAAACGATTGGATTATTATAATTAAAAAGAAAAAAAAAAAAAAAAAGAAAAAAAAGAGAGAGAGAGAGAGAGAGAGAGAGAGAGAGAGAGAAGAAGAAAAAAACAAAACAAAAAAGAAGAGAAAAAGAAATGCATAGGTTTTTAATTTGTCGATGATATAAATTTTTCACGATTACCCAATCGCGATTTCATCGGACGAAATAGCTACAATACTTGAATGGGCCGACTCTAATCGTTACTCTCGTAACTCGAGCTGAAGCTCGCGTGTTCTCTTGCAAGCGTATGTATGACTCGGCAAAGTGCATCCAGGGCACGTCGTAATGCCTAAGTTGAAGGCAAACAACGAAAAGCAGGATGGTAACGGCACAAATGGAACGATAATAACGGCAATACGATACGGCCATAAACCGCGAACATAAAAGAACGTGAAATATTTATTGTAATATGTACAAATATTACGTAGACGATGATAAGATCGGTTATCATAAAGCGGTGATCAGTTTTAATATTTTTTTTGTCTCTCTCTCTCTCTCTCTCTCTCTCTCTGTCTCTCTAAATTAATCTTCTGAAATATTATTTATATGCGGTTGGAAACTAATAAAATTGGCTCATTATATTAATACATTTCATATATGCATTTAATATATACAAATTTTAATTAAACAAATAATTTCCGATTAAATAATATTATATGTTATATTTGCATTTCACGTTGTTACGTACGTGCATACATACGCTACGTATACTTATGTACAATCAATGTATATACAATGTATATACAAAGAATATATACGCAATATATTAATTCCTTATACTTCTCAGGAGGATTATTATCTATATAATGTCTAATAATTGACGAATTAATTTATAAATTCACGATCCAAGTTCTTTTTATACAAATGTTATTTATTGTTTAAAACTGTCAATCTGTTCGATTAAATTTAATATCATTTAATATGATTTAAGCTGTACAGATGCATAAGAAATAATAGATCGTCCTATAA
>NC_062192.1:5239581-5252081 GCF_912470025.1 Vespa velutina | reverse complement strand
CTTTTCCTATTTCCATTTGAAAGAAAGAGGTTCATTAGTTCAGTTCCAACCCTTCCGTTCGTTCGTTCGTTCGTTCGTACGTTCGTTCGTTCGTTCGTTCGCTACCTATTAAATTACCCTCCGATAGCAAAGTGAAAGAGCCTATGACGAAATTACGTTAACTCATACACTTATTTGATATAATTAAAAGCTTGCGCCGTACGATCGTTTTCGATATCGAGAAGTTGATATGACAAGAAAGAAGTAAAAAAGAATCTCTCTCGCGAGACGAAACAAGTTTAACAAGTTGTAAAAAAAGAAAGGAAGAAAAAAGGAAAAAAAAACAAAAAAAAAAGAAAGAAAAGAAAAAATGAAGAAGATGGAAGAGAGCCATTCGAGTTGACTTCCGAGGGAAGTTCTCGTAGATTGTGTTACGAATTTAAAAAAAAAAAAAAAAAAAAAAAAAAAGAGAAAAAAAAATCTCTCTTGGAAAAGAAAAGAAAAGGAAGTGAAAAAAAAAAAGAAAAAGAAAAAAAAAAAGCAGATAGGTCGAACAACTTGATAAGAAAAACTATGTCGTACGTTCTCATTAGGATAGGGGAGGACCTTGAAAGCGGGCTAGCAAATGTTCCGGAAAATCTTCCTTGTTAGCCTTCAAGCGACGAAGCGTAAAACTCAAGAGGGAGGGTGACTGAAGGTGAAAGGGTATGGTTCTTTTTATGTGTGTCCGTGTATATCTGTGTGTGTATGTGCGTATGCATGTGCATGTGCGTGTGCTTGTGCGTGTGCGTCTATAGCGGGAGAATAAAATGTTAATTTTCTATTCTGATTTCTCGTGAGATACGTCGTTTACAACTTCTCTTCTTGAAAGTTTCTTTTTTTTCTTTTCTTCCTCCAAAGCAATCAATTGAGAGCCTGTGAGGCTACGAGTTCATTTTACAACGATGTTTCTCTAACTTCGACGTTACTCGAAAAATAAAGTTCTTTTTAAGATGTTTGCTGGTTGGACACACACACACACACACACTCTCTCTCTCTCTCTCTCTCTCTCTCTCCCATTCTTGTTCTTTTTAAAAAAGTTATCGAGTATCCGTCGACCGCTAAGTAATTTCTTTTCGTGTATTGGCACACTGACCCATATAAAGAGAGTTTATTGAGAGAGAGAGAAAAAAAAAAAGAAAAGAGAGAAAGAAAGAAAAAAGAAAAGAAAAAAATACTGCTGGATAGTTTGAAAAAGTAATGAAATATTACTGTGTCGGTGTATAAATTTTCCGAAAGATACTAGGTCGACCAATGGTTACGTAATGTTAAACAATAAAAAATATATGTAATACCGACTAAAAGTGCTATCTTCTGTTTAGATAGATATTTCTTGGAAGTGACCCTTCGACTTTAGCATCGGGTCGCCAAATAAAATTCCCTTTTAAGTATTTAACTCAGGAACTCTCGGGGATAGATTGGCAACATCTTTCCTAAGTTAAAGGAGAACGACCAATCGTTGACGCTTATCTTTCCCAGAACTACTTTCCCGATGAAAAGTGAATATATATATATATATATATAAATATGGATATTGGTTGGATCCTATAACGAGATTGGATTTTTGTCGATTTAATATTTAAATTAGAGGATTCTATCATGAGAATATCTGATCAATCTTAAAAATCTTTTATTAAATTTACAGATACTACGTATTACTTCGTTCATCTCAAATTAATTTTCATTACTATTTTTTTCTTTTTTTTTTTTTTTTTTTTTTTCTGAAAATAGATTCCTGAAATTTTTTAACTGTCTTGAATTCTCTATTCTTCTTCTTCTTCTTCTTCTTCTTCTTCTTCTTCTTCTTATTTTTCTTTTTCTTTTTCTCTTTTTTTTTTCTTTTATCTTTAATACAGAAACAATGATTAAGGATTAGAATTTAAAATAAGAAAAACTTTGTGTTACAAAATGACTTTTAAAATATATTGCAAATCCCATAGATTATTACTGGAGATTAAATAAAAGTGTTTTAAAAGTAAAACTCATTTGTTTCCAACAACGAATTCAAACATTCGAGAAACTAATTGACCAAACGTTACATGATAGATATCGCAGTAAATAAAATTGTGAAGGCAAAGAAGGAAAAAAAAAAAGGAAAAAAAAGGAAAGAAAAAAGAACGAAAAAAAAAAAAAAGAGAGAATTGAATCGTACGATAAGAACATGAGTAATGAAATAAAATTGAAATAAAAATAATAATAATTAGATACAAATACTTATTTTAACGAAACTAAATAACTAATAAAAGTTAATATGTTCGATATGTTATATATTAAACGGTAAACGATATACGAAAGAAAAAGTATTATTCTTATCGATGTTATTTCTAATAAAATGTTTCGTCCGTATATCAAGATAATGTCCTTACGACAATCGATCTTAAGGATATAGTATAGGGTTGGAAGAAAAGAAAGATAGAAGTTTCGGTCCGAATACGTGTCTCTCCCTTTCTCGAGATAGAAGACTACGAAATCGATTTTTAAAGCTTACCGTAATGCTCCTTCTCTTTTCTACGTCTCTTTTTTTATTTTATTTACTTTATTTTATTTGTCACCTCTTGTTATGCTCGCAACTACTCTGTACTTTTTGTTTTTCTTTTTTGTTTTTTTTTTTTTCTTTTTTGTTTTTTTTTTTTTCTTTTTCGTAATATTCGATTGTTTTCGACTGCTATTATAAAAGAAGAAAAAAAAAGAAGAAAAAAAAAAAAGATTCAGAACGTTCAATTTTAATCGATCCGTTCGAACATTATCGAATTTATTGGCAGTAATACGAAAAAAAAAAAAGAAAAAAAGAAAAAAAAGAAATTATCCATTCAACGGAAAAACGGAATTGTATGAAAGTATTTCTGCGAGATGTGAGTCGAAAAGATTTTTTTTTTTTTTTTTTTTAAAGAAAAGAAAGAAAAAACGAAAAGAGAAAAAAGAAAAGAAAACAAACAAAACATAATAAATATTAATAATTTCAAATGGATAGGAAAAAAAAAAAAAAATTACCATCAGTGTAAATGCAAATAAGCATGTTTTTGTGATTGTACAATTGTACAATGGCAAGAAAAAGAGAAAAGAAATGACGCAAGATGTCACACCGAGAGAAACATCACGGTATCAAAATGTCAAATAATTTACATGGATTTTGAAGCAAGTTTGTAGTCGAAACGAACAAAGAAACGTTTCCTGTTCTGTTCCATCTTCATTTTTCTCCAGCTCCTTCACTCTATTTATCTCTCTCTCTCTCTCTCTCTCTCTCTTTCTCATTCTTCCTTTTTTCCCTGGTAACTAAATGCAAAATGCACCATTTCTCTTAAAAAAAAAAAAAAAAAAAAAAAAAAAAAAAAAAAAAAAAAAAAACACTCTATCATACAACGTTATTTCTATATACTACGTGACCAAAGATACGCGTGGTTTTATATTCTGACCGAAATGAAATATCTTTTTAAATTCAGCGCCTAGAAAAGTTCCGGAACTAAAAGAACAGAATTATGGCCGGAAGAGCCGCAATCGTGTTTATTAATTAAAAAAATATACAATATTCCCGTGTCTACTGTTAACATGTGAAAGGAATATTATTCCATTATTAATGTATTCGCCGTCAATATTTCCCTGAAAATAATGAAATGATGAATTTAACGAAAAAGATACAAAGACAGAGAGAGAGAGAGAGAGAGGGAGAGAGAGAGAGAGAGAGAGAGAGAGAAGATGAAAAAGCATTAAGTTTCTCTTTCTCTCTCTCTCTCTCTCTCTCTCTCTCTCTCTCTCTCTCTCTCTCTCTCTCTCTCTCTCTCTCTCTCTTATATATCATAAATTTTCATACTAACGATAAAATTGTTCCCAAAATAACAAGTGCATTGAAATATCATATATAATTCATTATCGATGCGTATTAAATGTAAAATAGTATATATATCTATACATAAAACATATTATGTGCGCATATGTGTACGTGTATGTGCGTGCGTGTGTGTGTGTGTGTGTCAGTGTCTGTGTCTGTGTGTGTATGTAAACGCGATCTCAAAGGATAGTATAGAATGAAGTGCCAGACGCACAGCGTACAACGTCGACATCGTTTAACATTCTATGCGTCATTCAAGGTGCTCCTCTTTGCTTTCGAGCAGTGTTTAACGACAGCATCGAAACTCGAGAATGTAGCACATTTGTCAGTGTCAAGAGACACATGCTAAGAATCTCACTAGAAAATCAGAAAGAAAAAATATAGAGAAGGAGATAAGTTTTACGCATAAATGTGTTGAATCGTTTCTGAAAACAAAAAGGAATAAATTAGAAATATATTTCACAAATACGTAATTTATTATATAAGAAAAAAATAAATAACAGTAGAGACGTATTGTCAAATTACATTAATGATTTTCTAATGAAATCATTAAAGACCAATTACTTTGTAAATAATTGTTAAATAGATATTGCCTATGGCCATCATATCCATGTCGTATAAAAGTTTTGTGAATGAAAAAAAAAAAAAAGAAAAAGAAGAAAAAAGAAGGAAATAAAAGAAAAGAAAAAGTTATCGCAAATTAGATCAATAATTAGAATGTTATTACATATATATATATATATATATATCTTTGAGTTAAATATTTAATAGAAAATAATAGGTTGGAAAAAGTATGACAAGCTCTTTTCATGAAGCATATTTAACATATGGTTATAGATATCTACATACATCATGGAAATGATTCTATAGCCGAGGTTTTACGTGTATAATATATAAACGTTTGTATGCCTAATGTATATATATATGTGTGTGTATGTGTACTTATATGCATGTGTGTATGTGTATATGTATTATATATACATACATAGAGAACCAAGGACCCCTGTCCACTTATCGTTAGTTTCCTGTGTGTACTGTACATAATGGCTGGTATGCAACGACGCGAAATACACACGTTGATCGACTTAGATACTTCTTGCAATGGCTATCAAGTATTCATGACTCGAACCGATCGTTTAGCGATATTTTATGCGAACTTCGTTCTCCTTCGATAAAGCTTATTACAATCGAGCTTGAAAATCGATTGTCTCTTCGACTAGGATCATTAAAAATTAAAATAATTAAAATAAAAACAAGTACACATTTCAATTCTAATCGTTCGTACATTTTCTTAATTTTATATTAAAAAAAAAAAAAAATATATATATATATATATCTACAACAACTATTATAATATTCGACATATGTAATAATGATCAAATCCGTTCGATCCTTTCGACGAGATATCTCGCACGATTTTTCTATATCCATCAAATCTCGGTTTATAGATATTTACAATTCGCAATCAACGTCATCTATGTCACATTCAACAAAGCGATTGATATTGCGCTTAAAGAAATTTTCATTAATAAATGAAATGATACATATATATATATATATATATATATATATATATATATATATATATATATATAAATATGTAAAGCAAATGAGGAACATAGAAAATACCAAATTATTTATTTCTATTGAAATCGTAACAATGTGTATAAAATCATAGATTTCGTAATGTTTTAGAATTGGAACGTAAAGAAAAAAAAATCCATTGTAATAAAAAATGTATACTATCTCTCTTTTTTTTTTTTTTTGTTTTGTTTTTTTTCTTATCGATAATAAACAATTATACAATGGTAAAATGTCGTCGTATTAAATAATCCAACGTCGTTTGAGATATGCGTTGATGACGAGTAAAAATTATTTAAAGAAAAAAAAAAAAAAAAGAAAAAAAGAACAACAAAAAAAAAAAACAAAAAAAAAAAAGAAAAGGAAAGAAAAGAACAAACAACAAAAAAAAGAAAGAAGAAAATATTTGTAGCTTTTTATAGTTGAGAAAAAAGAAGTTGATCAATTTTTTCATAGAAAGGTAATGAATTTTATCGTAAATTTCCGATTCTAATAAAGATCTTAAATTTATCATCGAACAATATGAACTTCATTAATGCACCGGATACTTTATCGGTCTTTCTCTGTCTCGACAAATAAATAATACAATCCCATTTTCGATATTTACGTATATATGTATGTATGTATGTATTTACATGAACAAAAGGAATGAGTCTATTAATTCGTTGAGTTCGTCTCGGAACGTTGAGTGCGTTTTCATATGCAGATAGGTAGGTAGGTAGGTAGGTAGGTAAGGTAGGTAGGTAGGTAGGTAGGTAGGTAGGTAGGTAGGTAGGTAGGTAGGTAGGTAGGTAGGTAGGTAGGTAGGTAGGTAGGTAGGTATCCATATCGAATAGAGGCTTTGTAAGCTCGACTATTGTAATTGGAAAACTCCGAGAGTAGATAGGTTTTAGATAGGAATACACAAGCTCTTGCTATGTAGCTATATAAATAAATAGTCCGTTCGCGGCCATAGACAAAAAGAGCAAAAAAGCAGAAAAAAAAGAAGAGAAAAGAAAAGAAAAAAGAGAGAGAGAGAGAGAGAGTGGGGGAAGACAAAAAAAAAAAACAAAAACAAAAAAAAGAAAACAACTACCGACAACGTGGATATCGAATGTATATAGTATCTACTTGATTGAAAAACTCGATGCATTCTCCGGGAAACAACGCAACTTTTCTCATAAAATTTTATCGATAAATCGCCAGATAGTTTAATCGAATTTTAACACGGCATACGGTTAGTCAAGCGACAAGTTACATTTGAAATATTGAAAGATTCTACCGGTAATGGATTCGTTTACTATTTGCCGAAGTAAAACGTTGGAAATAAAGAAGATAAGAAAAGAGAAAGAGAGAGAGAGAGTGAGAGAGAAAGAGAGAGAGAGAAAGGAAGGAAGGAAAAAAAAAAGGAAGAAAAGTGAAAAGTTTCTAACGAGCGTGGAGAATTCGTGTTAATCTTTCGCAATTAGATAAGAGGAAATAAGGAAGGAAGAAAGAAAGAAAGAAGAAAAGATTGAGAGGAAAAAGAGATATGAACCTAATTAGAGTTCCTTCTCGTTCTGCCAAAAATCGTCAGTTGAAAATTTAAACCCCGTTTTAAAAACTCTTTAATAATAGTAATGAGAAAACTAAAGAAAAGAAAAAAAAAAAAAGAAAATGAAATTTAAAAAATACAAAAGAGAGAGAGAGAGAGAGAGAGAGAGAGACAGAGAGAGAAAAAAAAGAAGCCAAGAAAACACCTAACTACGTAATATACGTACGATCTTTCATAATTAGTCGTTCAACGATAATATTTTCTATGGTAATAAAATTCGCAGATTCATTTGCTCGGTTTCTTTTCAATGACCGACATCTTTATTTGAATGATACTTGCTCGGGTCCGTATTCCTCAGTCCCTTCAACATCTTCCCTTGAAATATCTTTCCATTCGTTACCACGACTAATATTAATTTATCGCCCTGACAAAGACTAATGGGAGTAATAATGATATTAGTGTCATATGTATATACATATGTGCGTGTATGTATATACACGTGTGTGTACATGATAACATCAGCGCATTGATTAGAGTGACGACGTACATATGTAAGATCGTTTGGCGTTATCAATGACGACGATGATAATAATAATAATAATAATACAAAATAAATAATAACAATAATAACAATAATAATGATAATAATAATAACAATAATATAATAATTGGAGGACTCGAAGAGGACCATTTTAAATATTCTTTAAAATAATATCGAGGATACTAAATGAAAAAAAAAAAAAAAAACGGTATCAATCATTCGATATAATTATCGCGGAAATATCGCATATTAATTTCTTTCCTAAATGATTCTAAAAATAAATCGTCATGTATTCACGAGTTTTACAAGCTACTAAACTAATCGACAGTCTGGCAAGTGACCTGGATAAAGGGTGTACTTACGATTTACGAGCCATCGATGCGAGAGTGAGAGAGAGAGAGAGAGAGAGAGGAAGAGAGGAAGGGAGAGAAAGAGAAATGGCAGATACTACCTACACGTTCAAACACGAAATTCTGCGGGCCGATAAAAATTCAACCTCGCCACTTGAAATATCACCACCTCGATAAACGTACATGCATACGTCTCTCTTTTCGCTCTCCGATCACTTTCAAATCTTGGAACGAAATGAATAGAGAACAAAAAAAAAAAAAGGAAAGAAAAAAAAATGAAAAAAGAAAGACACGAATGAATGGGACGTTTCAAACAAAATAAGCTGTTTCCATCGTGAAAAATGAATCGAAATTGTTACGAACGGAGAAAGAAAGAGAAAGAAAAAGAAAGACAGACAGAAAGAGAAATAGAGAGAAAGAGAAAGAGAGAGAGAGAGAGAGAGAAAGGAGAGAAAAACAGAGTGACTTATTAATGGAAATGTATTAATTATTTTATTACAGTTTTTCTTATAAAGAGAACAAAAAAAAAAAGAAAAAAAAAAAAAAAGAAAGAAAATGAGGCAACGTGATATCAATAATAATGCATTTTTATCTTGACAATATTTTTTCTTCTATTTCTTTTCTTTATCTTTCTCTGTTTTCTTTTCTTTCGATTTTCTTATTCTTCCTTCGCCGAAGAAAAATCAGAAACACCGCGAACGATTTACAGCATGTTTCAATTCGTGTTGTTCAATGCAACTAGCGGAAACCGCTGGAGAATTTAATTACCACCCCTACGGGCTTCAAGTTTCCCTCCCTTATCCTCCCGGAAAAGAGAAGATCGAAGCACAGCTGGTTCAGCGGGCCGCTTCCGGCCACGATTGAAGCCCAATTTGATCCAATTCACGTCATATCGGGAAACGATCTTTACACGTATATACGTATCCATGTATTTACACATACATATATATATATATATATATATATATATATGTAGAATACAATACGTAAATACATATATGAAAGCTTTTGCGAACTCGCGAGCACAGCTGATGGGGGCGGATCGTACTCGGCCGGTTCTCGACGTAAAGGACAATGCGTTTGTTTTGATCAAATTGGACGGCTGATCCCATATAACTCGCGAGAGCCTGGACTCATCAGTGTTATCGCACGTTCAACGATCCGCAGCCAGCAAGGCTGCGGCTAGTACGCAATACCTCTCACGATGGCGTTCACATTCCCTGGTTGCCTCTATACATATCCGCGTGTCTCTCTTTATACATGTAAATAGATGTATATATACATTATATATATATATATATATATGTGTGTGTGTGTGTGTGTACATATATGTGAAGAGGAGAACCACCATAGTGCCATTGTGGTCTATTTTGATGAACGCGAATTGGATTGGAAAACCGATAAAGTTCAGAGGCTTGTCCCGGAATTGTTTGAAATTCCAGCCGATTCATCGATCGCCTTTTCTTTAGCAGCTGTGTAAATACCATGATGCTAATAAAAAAAAAAAAAAAAAGGAGGGATCTCAAGCAGTTCTGTTACTTTCTCTTACATCACCTAAGAGTTCGTCAAAATTTCGAATAAAATATATATCGAGAATTCTGACCTATCCAAAGTTCGAGTAAGATATTTTGTAATCTGTTATTAATCTTTCGGTATATACGTATATAATTATTTTTTAATTGATCAATATCTGTGTTTATTATTAATTATCCTCGTTGAAAGGTCTTGTGAAAATTTTATAACGATTTTCTTCACTCACTTCGATAATTTTATACAGATCGGTTGAATAATTACTTCTAATACAATAATATCATTCGTATAATACTGACTTTATTATTACTTCTACGTAATAATAAAAATCTTTTGTCGAAAATTATTCGAAATTATTCGAAAAGAAAAAGTTATTTAAATCGCTTAATGAGACGGAAAATTTTCATCCCTCCTCCCCCCCCCCCCCCGCCCCGCCCAATCCCATGAATCTCAATTGAATACGTCAAGAAATATGCAATTAAATGCGAAAGAATAAAAAAAAAAAAAAAACAGAGAAAAAATGAGAAAGAAGAATAAAAAAAAAAAAAAAAGAAAAACAGAAACAAGAAAAAAAGGAAAAAAGATCAGAAATTCCTAACGGAAAATTGGCTTTGTCCGTACAAGAAAATTGAATGAATTAACTTAATAGGGTGCATACAAATAAAAGCAAATTAATATTTAACATGCAATCGAGTGCAAATAATGTTGAATAGAGATCAGGCCGTTTAGCTTTTCCGATTAGAAAAACGCAATTCGACATGACTATTCTCTTTTTCAAATTGGCGTGGCAAAGTAATTTCACACTTTAAAATATTTAGAAACGAGTTCGGTCGTATGCATGGATCGTTCAACAAAATTCAACCAACGAGTCGGATTCTATCGAATCAAGGTACGTCGATCGGAACCGAACAAGCGATTTCATTCCTGTCGTTTATAACAATCAGCCGATAGCCTCAAGTATTATTTGAAAGCTCGAAAGCTCGAAAGCTCGAAAGCTCAAATTATACGTCCTCTTCATAGTATATATATATATATATATATATATATATATATATATATATATATATATATATATATATATTCACTATTGCCGTTCTTATTGACAAGATATAGTGAGATTTTCAATTAATTTCATTCCACCTTCTCTCTCTCTCTCTCTCTCTCTCTCTCTCTCTCTCTCTCTCTCTCTCTCTCTCTCTCTCTCTCTCTGTTTACGACCTCTCACATCGTGTTCTAATTAATGTGTTATTATCCGAGTCTTCAGAGCAAGTCAGGATGGAATAAATTCTAACTAACTGACATATAGTCGATCGTTTTGCACTTTTTAACATTATGTATAATATTATATATAATATTATGATACGATAATATACGAACTGTGTGTGCGCGTTAGTTTTATTAATAATCAATATTCCTTTTGGAAGTAATTAATATTATAGAGAACATAAAAGAAAAAATATTTTCATAGAATACCATTGAAGAATTCGAAAAAGAATAAACATTATATTTGAAACAACGTTATATTTGAAACGTTAAAAAGTCATCTTTATTTTTGCGAGAACTATATTGCAAATATTGAAACATTTTTTTTCTTTTTCGTTTTTTTTGTTTTTTTGGTTTTTTTTTTGTTTTTTTTTTTGTTTTTTTTTTCCCCCCATAGAAGAGTGCGAAACTTTCTTCTATTTTTCTTAGATTTTCTTTTTATTTTCAAAAGACGCAAAAAAAAAGAAGAAAAAAAAAAAAAGCAGAAAAAAAGAATCTCAAGTATAGTAACAACGCGTACACCTTGTGTCCAATATTTCTTTTTCTTTTGTTTTTCTTTTTCTTTTTTTTTTTTTTTTTTTTTTTTTTTTCTTTTTATCACAAGTAAAAAAAATTTCGAACTTCAGTCGCGATAAAACGTACAGTCTACTTTATGTTTCTCTTTTTCGCTCGAGTTACATTGAATTATCAAACGTATCGTGCGTTCAGAGCGACGACAGATCGGAACACGTCGAAGCCCAACGACTCGATATCGCACTCGTTGGCTTCGCAAAGGGGCTGTCTGACACGCGTATGTCCATGATGTGTACGTTCTCATCATGTATAACACGCCGATACGATGATTTATCGACCAATACATCGAAAAGAAAAAGAAAATATAGAGATACCTATTACCTATAACTTTATACACCTGTATCTGTACTGTATATCCCTGTATTCATGCGTACGTGCGTGTATGTGCGTGTATGTGTGTGTGTGTGTGTGTATATGTGTATGCGCGTGTATGTGTGTGTGTGTGTGTGTGTGTGTATATCTCTGAAAGGTATAGAAAAAAGGCATCGTTAATCATGATGGACGAGAAATACGACTAAGAGAGAGGGAAAGAAAGAGAAAGAAAGAGAAAAAAAGAGATAAAAAGAAAGAGAGAGAGAGAGAGAGAGAGAATAAGTTAACTCACAATGTACTATCTCCCTATTTAAGCTAGCTACGTAAAAACATAACAATTAAGTTAGTTGAATTGGTGGTAAAAGTCTTTCTTTATTTTCTTCGTAGCAGAAAATCGGTTAACTTGTAGGTCGAAGGGTGAACTTTAAAGAACGTATATCTCTGACCTTTCCTAGATATTTTCGATTCGTTTATGGATTTTGATAAAGCGCATACTTTTCCATCTTCTTCTTCTTCTTCTTCTTCTTCTTCTCCTTCTTCTTTTTATTTTTTTTTTCCTTTATCTTATTCCCTTTCCTTTTTTCCTTCGTAAGCTTATCCTTTGACGTAAATTCTTTAAAAACTTCTTGATTTATCTCGAGTTGTCCTTCAAGTATATATATACATATATATATATATATATATATATATATGTATGTATGTACGTATGTATGTAAATACATATCCATCATATGACTTCGTAGAAATCTTTTCTTTTATTTTTTTCTTTTATCTTATTTTTTTTTCTCCTTCTTTTTCTTTTTTTCTCTAGAAAACATTCTCTTCGAAGGTTCAACAAAGATTTTTGAAAAATTATTCGTACGTAAATAAATCCATTTT
The DNA here is from genome assembly GCF_912470025.1 of Vespa velutina. Lineage (NCBI taxonomy): Eukaryota > Metazoa > Arthropoda > Insecta > Hymenoptera > Vespidae > Vespa > Vespa velutina. The sequence continues at coordinate 5,239,695 of NC_062192.1, read as the reverse complement.
CTTCGATGTACATAAATGGCACTTTATTACTTTACTTACAGTACTTAGACCGACTTGGTACCTAGAACGTCGATGCTATACTCTTCTCATTGATTTACGTTAATAGTACACTGA
>NC_062192.1:5224581-5234581 GCF_912470025.1 Vespa velutina | reverse complement strand
TGAAAGGAAGAAAGAAAGTAAGTAAGTAAGAAATGGAACGATCGCGTCTTCGCGATATTTATATGTCGATCTCTTTTACGCATATTTGCGTCTTTTGTCAATATAACCGTGTGTGTCCACGTGTATGTTGAAGAAAAGTAGCTTCTTTTTTCTTTTTTCAATCTATCAAAAGATAAATAAAGATAAACGTGATTAAATAAAAATGTTCTGATTTAATCGAATATCATCATCTATTTATTTTATAATAAATCTGTTATTTTTCTTTCTCTCTTTTTTTTTTCTTTCTTTTTCTTTTTTTTTTTTTTTTTCACCTTCACCGAAATTCAATAGAAATTGAAAATTAATAGTTTTGTAGTTGAATATTGATTTGGTCTATCCTTTACACACGCGAAACTAGTTCAAGACAATTGTCTTTTGTTTGCAAAAGTGACGAAGGAATTTTGAATTTCCAAGAAGGATACAGCAAGCAACACTCAGTTTTGAAATGCAAATGTCGATCCTAAGTTTGTGACTTTGGATCAGTTAGGTTTCACGAACGAGATTATTCTAAAATTTACGAAGGTTCGGTATCGTCGTTTTACTCCAACCGGTATCTCTCGTTTTAGATGTGAGAGAGAGAGAGAGAGAGAGAGAGAGAGAGAGAGAGAGAGAGAGAGAGAGAGAGAGACAGAGAAAGAGAGAGAGTGAGAGAGAAATAGATAGAGATAGAAGAAGACCGACGAAATTTATAGGACGAAGGTTGTAACCTACGTACGTGGCCGAATTGTGGTTCGTCGCTCGAGATTAAAACACGAGGAAAGTTCTCCCAATGTTGTCCTATCACTCACTAGTGGTGAGTACGAATGAGAACCTTTTTCATTCTCTTTCCTTTAAACGATTCAACGATGAATCTACTTTTGGTTCGCCACGAAGAATTTTCGTAAACGTGACGTGTTCGAATTTATCTTTACGAAAAAGATTAATGAACGAAATACGCTGTATATTTTATCTTGTTTCTCAGTTTTTTTTTTCTTTTTTTTTTTTTTTTTTTTAATTTCCTTTTCTCTCGTCGATAAGGATACGAACAAATTTATTCAACGACTATAACGACAATGTTGCATCTTTAATGAGGAAAGAAGGAAACGTTTTATTCTAATATTATTAAATCCGACGTTTAATGCTCTATAAACTCAAAGTAACTCACAACTGAATGAGGAAATCGATGTTAGAGAATTTATTTGATAGTTTGTTCTATTCGTTGATACCGATAGAAAATATTTAATTGAACATTTAGTTTCGTATAATATGCTTTTTAAATATGTTTTTTTTTTTCTTTCTTTTCTTTTCTTCTTTTTCTTTTTTCTTTTTTTTTTTTTTTTCCTCGTAAAATCCCATACGTTTATATTTTTATTCTGCGAAAATCGTGATTCAACTTTTCCAATGGGATACTAATTTTCCTGTCAATTTATATGAAAGAATGTATTGAACGACATTTAATGCGACATTTAATACAACATTTAATATGATGGCATAATCGGATGAAATAAATGAGAATTGAGATATACAGGGAGAACATTTATAGAATTAATCTTATTTTAGTGTACTTTTGTTCCCTTTTTTTTTTTTTTTCTTTTTTTCTCTTTTCTTTTTTTTTCCCCCCTCTTTACAAATACGTACTATAAAAAAATGTAAATGCAATTGAGATGAAATATATTGATCAATATATAATAGATACATATAATATTTTTATATCAATATAAAAATATATTTATTTCTCTGTCGTAAAATATTTCGTATTGATATTATATATGTTTGGTAATGATTATAAAAATGAAATCAGTATCATTCTCTAAATTATACCATAGCAAAATATTTTAAATCATATAGATATATTTGTACGAAATATCATTTCAATATTATTTTTCTAATAAAAATCATCGTTATTATGTTAACACATTAATAAGTAAATAATAATATTTAATAATAACTATTATTATTATATATTCAAATATTTTCCTTTTCTTCATTGATAAAAGATTCGATATAACCATTCCATAATTAAATCTTTTATTATTCCCATTCATTAATTTATTACTTTAAAAAAAAAAAAAATATACGAGTTATGAAATTGATTCCATAAATTTTAACCCTTACACTGTATCATAAAAATGTTTATAACAAATTAATTTATTTAAGAAAGAAAAAGCTTGGAACATACGATAATAAGTGTTCTCTTCTAAATCAAGCAATAATTTCCGAAATAAACTTAAAAATTTCTATCAAATAAAATACATAATATAAAATTATATTTATATCCATGCACACACACACACATATATATATATATATATATATTATCCGCAATATTGTCAAATATATTTTATTATGTAATACACTTCTAAACGAATGAAGAAGAAACTTGAGTATCGATTTTGAAACAATAAAACGATTCAATGTTATTCGTCAAAAAAAAAAATTCATCGATCAGAGATACGATTCCTTTCAACGTTTCCTTCGACACGAAAAGAAAGATAATTTTGAGAAGAACTCCTAAGCTTTTGGATGTTCATCCTTGTGGAAAAAGGATCTATGAAAATTCGAAGGCAATACGCCGCATATCTGACTCTGACATTGTTACTGCCAGTGAGTAAAAGACGACCGTACACGATAGGAAAAATGTGTGATTTAGGGAGATATTGCGACAGAGAAAGAGAAAGAGAAAAGGAGAGAGAGAGAGAGAGAAAGAGAGAGAGAGAGAGAAAGAGAGAAAAAGAAAAGCTGATAAACGAAGAAGCAGTCTAGTAGGTCGGTCAAACAGACAAAGGAAATGTGTCAGTGGAGAAGAGAAACCGAAGAAATAGACGAAATAAGAAGACGAAGAGAGAAAGAGAGAGAGAAAGAGAGACAGAAAGAAATAGCAAAACAAGAGAAAATATGTACATAAGAGAGAGAGAGAGAGAGAGAGAGAGAGAGAAAGATTCTATAATACAGGGAGCAATCGACGTAACCTACATTTCGACGAGCCAAGCTCGGTCGCGTCTGTAGATTTCATCCATCTACTCGTTTGCCCAACGAAATAATAAATTTCATGCGTTGCGAGGATCGTTGTTGAAAAAGGAAATTTTTTTTTGTTTATCTTTCTCTCTCTCTCTCTCTCCCTCTCTCTCCTACTCTCTCTTTGAAACTATAATATACATATACACACACATATATATATATATATATATATATTTTATACACTGTATATCACATAGCTTCGGGGAATTCTTTCAGCCATGGATACCGTAAATAAACACAATAAAAAAAAAAAAAAAAAAAAAAAAAACATTCATGTAAACGTTAGCCCTTATTTGACCCAATTTACATGTTACAACGAGTTTTTTTAATTGAAATAATTTACCAATCGAAGAATCAAAGTAATCGAATTAATAACATTTATTTATTTATTTATAAAACAAAGCTCAATAATCGTCATTGAACCAAACTTTATTAAATTTGGAAAGTCATTTGAGATCGATAAGTCCGTGTAAAAAATAACTTGTTCGAAACAACATCGAAATAAATATTTCGTTAGATTAATTGAACAAGGTTTCTCTCATGCCCGATGAGAAATGGTGAGAATTTTAAGAAGAAGAATAGTCGACGGTCAATGGTAAAATGTCTACTACGAATGTTTGTATTCAGACGCAAGGAGGTCATTTTGTATGCCTCTTGTGAACGTAAGCAGATACATACCGTGTTAAAGAAGAAACTCAATATAACTAGGAAACAAGGTCAAACAGGGAATATGTTTAAATGAACTTTTTTCTTTTTTTTTTGTTTTGTTTTATTGTTCTCATGTGCGAAATCCAACGCAGAAGCAATTCCCCGAAGCTACGGAACATATTCTGCAAACGTAGATAAAACTATATATACTATATATACTATATATTGTATATAAATAATAGCTATAATATATATATATATATATATTAAATTTTAATTGCCGTCAAATTTTCTTATTCTCATCGTCGAAATGTAGAAATAATAAAATGTTTAATGACACGTAAACAGGATTGATATATTCTGATGAAATCATTAAATGGTTCAGTTCAACGACGGAAGGAACTTTGAAAGAGAACAAATTGACGATAGTAATGCTGTGTAATCAAGAAGCAATTAAATTCCACATGCATCAGGAAATATTTTCGACAAGATTGACGTTCTCTTGTATAACCCCTCTTCTCCTCATTCTACACTCATCACTACCATCTCTCTCCCTCTCTCTTCCTCTCTCTTTGTTTCTGTTAAAAGGGCGATCGTTGCAATGACAAGCTATAGGGGAAATCGAAAGTACGGCTTACCACTATCTTGTTTACCGAGAAAACAAATCCAGTGGAAAAAAAAAGAAAACCCAGGTTAGATCGAGATTACAAGGTTAAACTTTAAACAACGATTTTTTACCCTTATTTCCATTATCCATCCCTCTCTCTCTTTCTCTCTCTCTCTCTCTCTCTCTCTCTCTCTCTCTCTCTCTCTTTCTCTCTCTTTGCTTCTATGTTACTCGATAACTAGGACGAAACAAAGTAGATTATTTCTTCCGATAACTATGTAAGAAGACATGTCGTTGAAAATGCAAGAATCTCAATAGAAATAGAATACATTTTTCTTTATATTAATAATAATGGAAAGCTTTTCCGATCGTTTTTCATCCTTTATAAAATTCTTATCAATCTTATTAAATATTCACGTTATCATCGATATGCTGTATTTAAATTGTATTTTATATAGAACGGTTTAACTCTTACTGAAGAAAAGGAAGAAATAGAAAAAAAAAAAAAAAAAGAAAAAGAAAATGTTAAAAGAATTATAAGCTAATATTACTTTATGAAAAATCTATGTATAAGGTTAATACACCCTGTCAAAAGTTCGTAACTACCTTTCATGAACTTATCGAGAATCGATGATGACCTAAGATCGAATACGTTCGAAGTATATACATGTGGACCAAGTAAAGAAGAATAAATGCAAATCTCGAGTTTCTTTACGTAACGTGATATGAATTTTATCGCTTCCCATATGGAAATATTAGAACAGTGACCGAAAAGAAGACAAAGAAGAAGAGAGAGTGGATACTCGAGAGATTGTATTTACAGATTTTGCGGTATTTCAAGGATATATGGATTTACCTTTTCAAAGTGTCTTCTCGTATTTGTAAATCGAAGATAGAAAAGAGAAAAATGAAAGGCAAAGATGAAAAAGTAAAATCTCAAAATCGATCGATCTTTCACTTTCTCTGTCTTTTTAGTTTTTTTTTTTTCTTTTCTTTTCTTTTCTTTTTTTCTTTTTTTTCTTATTTTTTTTTTTTCGCACATGAAATACAAAAATATTCATCCTATCCTATCTTGGAAAAATCCGTCCAACATGAAAAATTAAAGACATAATAATTTATGATTAAGAAAAAAAATAGAAAAATATAGCAAAGCAAAGTAAGTAAAAAAAAGAAAAAAAAAAAAAAAAGAGAGAGAGAGAGAAAAATAAATAAATAATGAGGAGAAACAATAAAAGATAAATAATAGAAAAAAGCTCATTGATATATATATATATATATATATATATATATATATATATATATATATATATATATATGTATATTCACATACATATGTAGATACATATGCACATATGTAGGTGAGTTTTAACTTCAATCAGAAATTAACGATCGAATTCCTTCATTAACGCGTATATACAAATTCTAACTAGTCGGCAGTGCTATCGTACATTGAATTTGTCGACGTAGCGCATCTAAATTGTCAACCCGTTGTCGTTCGCAACTTGTTTAGTAAATTAAACTTTAATACCTTGTCGTAAGCTCGTCAATAAAGGCTTACGAATAATCATTAGATCGGAGTTTCAACCTTTATTCTCTATATTATACTCAATCATTTTACTTTAGTAATAATAATAATAATAATAATAATAATAATAATAATAATAATAATAATAACAGTAACAATAACTACAATAAAATCATTAAATTTGGACATTAAATTTCTTTCAACGTGTACGATATTTAATTGATTGATAAATAATTGATGCAAAAAAAAAAAAAAAGAAAAAAGAAAAATAGAAGAAAAAAAAAGGAACAAAGAGATGCAATGGGTATTATCGAACAAGATAAAAAAAAAAAAAAAAAAAAAAAAAAAAAAGGATGTTACAACGACAAATCGTCGATGCAAATTGGAGGTCGAAAAAAAAAAAATGAGAGAAAAAGAAAAAGAAAAATCGTATAACGAGATTAACAAAGCGTAAAAACGAAATGATCGAGTAATTACTCACCTTTTTTGACGAAAAAAAGCGTACGAGCAGCGGCCTAACGAGTGATGAGAACCTAACGCGAATTTGGAAGCGACAATATTTATTTTTTTCCTCTCTCTCTCTCTCTCTCTCTCACTCTCTCTCTCCCTCTCTCTCTCTCTCTCTCTCTCTCTCTCTCTCTCTCTCTCTCTCTCTCTTTCTGCAATTTTAACGCTGCCGCGAACCACTCGAACAAAATAAAAAATAAAACGGAGTATAAAAAAAGAATATGCGTGAATACTTGGACGTGTATATATATATATGAAAGATAAGGAGAAAGAGATCCATCTAATAAAACAAACTCCTTAATTTTATTTGTTGATACAATTTGTACAGTTCTATTGCAAAAATTCAATTTCTTTCAATTTCTTCGATCATTATTGTTGTTATTCTCTCGTGATTTTACATCGATATATTAATTTTGATTAAATTTCAAAAACAATTTTTATTTCTCCCTCTCTTTCTCTCTATCTTTTGTAAAATTTTTCGACAAAACAAATATCATGTAATAACGAATTTCACAATTTTTACAATATTACAAAGCTCAGTGTCGAATGATATGTATAACGGAATGGGTCATCAAAGTTATCCTTAATAATTAACAAGTAAAACAATTAATTGCTTTTATATATAACTTATAATAAAAAAAAAAAAAAAAAAAAAAAAAGAAAGAAAAAAAACTTTTCAATGAATTTTAACAATTAATTAAATTGCAAATTGAAAAAAGAGATATCCTTAAAAATAATTACTTTTCATAGTAGTTCGATTCATTAACATCACCTTCTCGATTACTATACTATACATTTAAATATAAAATAATTCGAATTTATATTAAAAATTCTAAAAATCTCCCGATATTTTTCTATTAATATAAATATACATATTTAAACCTATATATGTATGTATCTATGTATGTATGTGCGTATATATGTATGTATGTTTGGATGTACGTTTAAGAAAGAATATGGAAGAAAGAGAAGAAAAATGTTAGAAGAAATATGGGTTATATACTTTTGCAACAGTACGAAAGGGGCTTTAAGAGGGTGAGTCGTCAGATGTTGAAGTTGGAAGAAGGAGAAGGAAGAAGGAAGAGGAAGAGAAAACTTAGGATAGGGAAAGTACGTTAAACAACAGTTGGTGTGAGAGATAGAGAGAGAAAGAGTAAGAGAAAGAGGCAGACAGTGAGGGAGAAAGAAAAAGATAGAGATAGAGATAGAGAGAGAGAGAGAGAGAGAGAGATAGAGAGATAGAGAGAGAAAGAGGCACATATATACAGAGGAAAAGGAAGAAGAAATAAAAGTAAAAATGGATGAACAGAAAGCACGCTGCAAAAGCTTTTTACAAGCTCCCTTTTACTATTTCCTTCCCCTCCGTCTCTCTCCCTCTCCCTCTCTTTCTCTATCTATCTATCTATCTATCTATCTATCTATCTATCTATCTATATATCTATATATCTATATTTCTGTCTTTATCTCTCGCTCATTCTATCTTTCTTTCTGGTTTCTCTCGAAGAAGAGAATCACCTTTCATGGACAACATTGTCCTTGCGCGAGAGATAGGTTAAATGTATTTCCGAGCACTTTCGATGGAAATTGGATGTCCGGTGAACCTAAAAAAAAAAAGGGTAGGACTAGAAAACGCAAGTCGAGAGATATATACACATTCTCTCTCTCTCTCTCTCTCTTTTTCTTCCGTCTCTCTTCTTTTCTTAGAATATTTGTTTTCATTCTCATTCTGTCTTCGACGATACAAACACAGTGAAGAAGTCATCGAGATTGTCCATTTTTACGAGAAACCTATGCGCGAGATAGTTTCAAAAGAATTCGATTATTGGTGGAAATTGGTTTTCTTGCCTTTTTCTTTTCTTCTTACTTTTTTTTTCTTTTTTTTTTTTTTTTTTTTTTTTTTTTTTTAATTCATTTCTCCTTACACCGCCTTCTACATCATGAGATTGCCACGAAAGAGGTGAAAAAAAAAAAAAAAAAAAAACTAACAGATGAGATTCTCGCGAAAGGATCATCAATCGTTCTTTGCTTCTTTTTCTTCCTTTTTTTTTTATCTTGTTTTTTCTTTTTTCACTTTTTCGTTTTTTTTTTTTATTTATTTATTATATCATAAGACGGACACTTTACGAAATGAAAATTGTAATCGTACAAATGAACCAAGAAGAAATAAAAAGATTAAACGTGTTGTGTTCGCATCAATAAGACACGATTGGCTTATCGCGGCTTTCGACTGGCTTATCGACTTTCGACGAGGTCAACAGAGGTCCTTTCAAATACCAATCCGAACAACGTACGCTTTAGTATGTTAACCCCCTTTACGAAACGTCGTCGTAGAAATCGATAGGAGAATTGCGTAAAATCTTTTATACATATATATATATATATGTATATATATATATATATATATATATATTTCTTTGAAAGCTGTGAAGAATAAGAACATAAAGAAATGGGAGAAAAAATGAAATGATAAGTAAGAGTTTTATATCCGTGCGTGTTTTCAAATACAAGGACTTTCCTTTCGTGAGATACGTGACTTATTTTTCCTTGATTTCATCTACGTGTACATATAAATCTATGTACGTACCTATGTATTATGTTACACTAATAATAAATATATCCATAAATATTCGTAGAAAATTAATATTTGAATTTTGTATCAAACGCTATTTGAAATGTTTTTACATTATTTGTATCTACATTAAATACAATATTTATATTATTATAATTTTATGATACTTTATTTCTAAAAAAAAAAAAAAATCAAAATTAATCAATCAATGATTTGAACGAATAATTATACATACATATATACATATATATGTAGAGTAACTGTATATGTGTGTGTGTGTGTGTTTGTATATGTGTAGTAATTCAATATATATAATACGTGGATGCAAACATGCAAAATCGAGTATACAAAATACGTCAAACTATTAAATGTACGTGTTACTTAAACTAAATGATGCTTTCATATAAAGACAGAGAGAGAGAGAGAGAGAGAGAGAGAGAGAGAGAGTAAGATAAATTGCGGAAACGAAGTTGGAAGGAATGCAAGGGTGTGAAGGAATGTACTTTAAGGAATAAATTTCTAAATTTGCCAGTGGCATGGTTTAAATTTGAAACTCTGTTTAACTTCAACTTTCCTAACGGACGCTCGACTATTAGATTTCAATTTATGGCACGCGTGACATTAAAGAAGTTATTCCTTCGTTAAATTCGGAACAACCGATAATGCGTATATACGTCTGGACTTTCGTGAACATGTATTTCTAAAGGAAAGAGAGAGAGAGAGAGAGAGAGAGAGAGAGAGAGAGAGAGAAAGTTAGGACGAAGTGAATCTAATAATTCATAGGATCGCATAGAAATGTAGATATTATCCTGCTCCTAAATCCTGAATATGTTCGTACTTGTATACATATGTATAGAATTATTAAATAACGTACGCGTATGCTACGTTGATTTATAATGCAACGGTAACAAATAAAACATGAGAAATTAATTTTAATATATATATATATATATATATATATATATATATATATATATATATATATATATATAAAAGAAGAATATATTATATTTCGTTATACGTAAAAATTTATGTGATGTGAAAAATGAGAAATACGTATATTCTTATTTTTAGTTTTATAAAATCAATGTTTTCTAGACGCAGATAT
>NC_062192.1:5174581-5219581 GCF_912470025.1 Vespa velutina | reverse complement strand
TACACGAAATATTCAATAACCCTTGTATTTTACAAACTAAATGATTCTTCCATCTCATCGAAATTACAATATTATTCCTTAAGTGCATTATAAAATATAGGTATTTTCATATGGCTATTAAACTGGGCTTAATTTTCGATTAAAATGCTCGTACATGTAAATATATTATTGTATGTGTGTATCTGTGCAATGTACATCGAATCTGAATCTATACCACATTACTATTTTCGTTTCTATTTCCCCTTGGAATCTTAAAAGTTAATTGCGAAGCGATAAGAAAAAAATGAAAACAAAAAGGAAAGAAAAGAAAAAAAAAAACAGAAACAAAAAATAAAGAAAAACGTCGAACTCTTCGTTACAATATTTATCATAAAATTATTCTAAATATATTTAGACTCTTGCGTATTTATCTCTGCCCACTGTTCATCCACTTTCGTTTCGACAAAACTATATGAACGATAATAAATGTGACAAACGAAATAATAGAATAGATAGACGTTCTTACGAATGAGATGCACGCAAGATGTATATACATAGATACATATTATTCAAGGATAATTTTATTTATCTATCTATCTCTATCTCATTCTCTTTGTATAATTAGCGTTTGTTTTCGTTGGATTATTCATTAAGCGACCGTGGTCCAAATTTAACTACGTTACACGCGTGCAATTGTGAAACGATCGCGATCATTTAATCGAGTCGACTACTAATTATTATTCGTCGTTTCGAAAACGTTTGTTAAACAAACGTACGATCTGTTTAATTGACTAGACAGAGAGTAAAAGAGAGAGAGAGAGAGAGAGAGAGAGAGAGAGAGGGAGAGGGAGAGGGAGAGAGAGAGAAAGAGAGAAGGTAAAGAAAAATTATCGCAAAAGAAAAAGAAAAGAAAATTTTCTGTTGGTACTGCATTGTTCGTTCCGGTCTAACTAAGGGCATTAATGTTGCTTGCCAAAATCAATATAATCGATAGAGACGAAATAAAGTAATGGATGAGATAAGAAAAAAGATCAAGGACATTGTCGAATTTACATACGTCGAACGTATTTTGATTAAATTTATTTATTTTTTTTTTTTTTTTTTTTTTTCTAAATTACGTCGATACTTTTATGAATCCTTGATGAACAAAAATGAAAAGAAACGATCGACGATTTCCAAATTTTTTTCTATTTAAGTAAGGTGCTTGTTTAAGAAGCATCTTAATGTTTCACAACTGTATCAAATAATTTCTTTCGATAGAAAATCTTTAAATTTGTTTAAAATATGAAGTTCGTATCTGCATAAATCGAATCAATATAAACGGCTAATTATGTAATTATAATTAAAGGGATAATTTTATTATCGATTAATACAATGAGAAATTAAAAAAAAAAAAGTATCAGTTTAAAAATTGAAATTATTTACAAAAAAATAAAAAAAAATTATAAAATTACAAAATTATTAATTAAAAAATTATTAAGATTATGAAATTATCTTTCAATAAAAATTATATGATATATCATTGTCAATTATATATATATATATATATATATATATATATATTTCTCGATAAATCAATCAATGATATAGCTATCGTTATTTTGTAATAATTCATGTATATATTTTTAACGATCGTCTCGTTGTAGATATCCATATACACGTTTCCTAGAGGGAAAAGAAGTCACGGGAGAAAAAGCAGGTTAAAAATTTGTCAAAGAGCTTCGACATGTACATACATGGCTATAGGATAGGTAGTATGTATGCATCATCGAAGATTCTGGCCCGTATTATCGGAAAATATCGGCGACCTACTGGAACTTCCATTTGCCTAGCATCCAATAACTTTTTTTCTCCTAAGCTTGCCAAGCTCGGCCTAGACGTTTCACGATTCTCTAGCTACGGCAACGATCGCTGGTTAAAAGAAACGAGCACGGTATCGGTCGTAAAGCTTAAACTTTTTAGCGTTTTAGAAACGCGCGAAGGGCCCTGTTAAATCGCACGAAAAAAAAAAAAAAAGAAAAAAAAAAGGAAAAAGGAAAAAGGAAAGAGAAGAATGAAGGGGAAGAAAAAAAAAACCCCCTGAAAAATGTCTTATTTATCAGACGATAAAAATGTCGAGCGAGCTAAAAACTTTCGTGAATGCAGTTATGCCGGACTACTGATGGTTCTATCAACGAGAAAATGAGCTAATTTCGTTTGAAAAAAAAAAAAAGAAAAACAAAAAATAAAAATAGCGAAACACGTTTCCTTTCTTTTCTTTTTTTTTTTTCCCCCATAAGGATATCTTTCTAATAAAAAATATAATTAAATTACACGGAATAATTTTCATATCTCATCTAATTAAATTATGAAGATTTTTATCATTTCTCTTTCTAAGAACGAGCCTATAAAAAAATATATTTTTATAAATTTGTTCGATACGAAGTGACCGACATAACATGATTTCTACACAATTTATTTTTTACATGTCAAGCTATAAGAGAAATTTCAAAGTCAGATTAATTTTTTTTAAATGGAATTATATACGTTTCTTTTCGCTGTTTGAAATGACGTTTGCTGAGACAACGACAAATGTTCAATTCAATTATGAAAAAAAAAAAAAAAAAAATAAAGAAAATAAAATTTTTACCATTTCAAATATGCAAAAAAAAAAAAACAATCATGAAACAATCTGTAAAAAATCTATAAGAAAATTTTTTTAATAGGTTCAATCTACCCCGTCATCTTCTTCCCCCACCTCCTCCCCCGCCCCCTATGAAAATATTTCAAATTTTCACAAGGAAATATAATATATATATATATATATATATATATATATATATATATTTGTTTTTATTTATATATATATTTTATTTATATATATATATATTAATATATATATATATATATATATATATATATTTTATGATAAAGAAAATAGGAAAAAAATATAGAAATTTTAACAACTTCTTTTGCTATAACCATCTTTTATATTTCTTTGAGAAAACTATTTAACAAGATACCGGCCTTTTACGAAAAGATGCACTAAGCAAAATGTCTCCCTCATGGTCGTTGCTTTGATAATCATTATGGACTTAGCATAGGAACGCTTTTGAATGTCTACGCCATTCTACTCAACCTGCGTAACTTGAAGTTGCACTTTGTGGAACATCTCGTTATCTTAACTATACAATATTTTGTCTAAACTATATTAACAAGTTGACTGTCATAAGAGTAACTGTAAGCTTACAAAACTTGAGGTTTACAAAAAAAGAAAAAGAAAAGAGAGAGAGAAAGAGAGAAAGAGAGAGAGAGAGAGAGAGAGAGAGAGAGAGAGAGAGAAATAAAAAACGCATTTTTAAATTCACGATTGTTAAATCTATTTCTTGAAAAAGAAGATTATACGAGGAAAACCTTCTGATTAAAATCTAAACGAGATACTTAACATCATTTCTTTCTTTTTATTTCTTTCACGTTACTACAGTTCTTTAGACTATATTTTATAACCGGTGAATTAAAATCAAAATTATAATTACATATGCATTCAAATACATATTAATGAAGCTAATCCATCGAATCAATCAATTCGAAATGAATTATTTCGAGAATGAAATACAAAATAGATTTATTTCAAGATTTAGAATTAATTTCTCCTGTTGGATTATTAATTAATTATATTTTAATTATAATATCGTCGTGTAATATATAATATATATATATATATATATAAGAGAAAGAACATAATAGTAAAAAAAAATACAAAGAAATTTTTGCGACCATGTTTAGGATCTAATCGATACGACCTCGATATGAAAGATCTTTCTTGCATAATCGATCGTCTCTTCTCTTAGAAAATAAACCAGGAATATTCGCAAATTTGAAAGGCGAACTGGAAAATGCGTTTTTTGTTTCTCTAACTTTCTTTCATTTTCTCTCTCGTTATGATAAAGTCGAACGAGCAGATGAACGAACAGAATCTATCGGCACCGTTAAAATAAATGTCCTGTTCGGGCAAACGAACGAGAGACTAGTCAAATCGAATATAACGTATAAATGATGATCTCGCCTAACCTACCCTTATATTTTCACTATTATATTTCACTATTATTAATGAAACTATGATAGCTTTTTCTTGCAATTCATTGATATTCCTTTGAAATTGGAATCTGACAATTTTTTTCTTTTTTTGAAAAAAAAAACAAAAAGTAAACATTAAACAATATGCCAATTCAATCGCTTTGTACAATGATATAATTTGATATAATAACATGATACGATATGATATAATAACAAAAACGTTAATAATAATAACAATAATAATAATAATAATAATAATAATAATAATAATAATAATAATAGTAATAACAATTACCGTGTGTTATTAATCATCATATGTCACTGTTATGAAACATTATTAATTATTATACATATAACAACCACTATCGAAACACGTATGTAGTACATAGAAATAGGGTGGATCAAATTTATAATAAACGTTGCATAACATACTCGAATAATGTGAATGTCTCAGTTTTTGTATCATAAATTCTCTTAATTAATATCAAAAATTTTTACAGTAAAAAAATTTTTGTTATTAAAAAAAAAAAAATATATATATATATATATATATATACATACATATGTTTCTATAATCACGAATATGGCCTTAATCGTAAATGAAAAATTTGTATTTTCTATTATTGAATTGAATTTACTTATTATTTTGCTTGTGTCATTTGCCTTTATGCTGTAATAATAATAGTATCATTAAAATAAGAAGAAAAAAAATATATACATATATACATATATACACACGTACAGGTTAGTATATATGTATATATATAAATGATTTAGGTCATCTTCGTAAATGTTATATTAGTATTCTTTTGAACGAAAATTCGGAAAAAACTACATCGGAAAACTGCAACGATCCGAGAGAATTACGCAATTCCAGAGCGCAATAGCTTCATCCAAGCCGGCAAGCTGATCAATGATAAGCGATCTCTCGTTGCTTGCGCGAGAGGTGTTACCTTTCTCCCGAAGCAACGTTATCGTCAAAACCAATTGTGAATCTTGGCAATGGGAGCGTAAACGATCATCATTCCGATCGATTTTTCGAATTTATTTATCGACTATCCCAGTTTCTCTCTCTCTCTTTTTTTCTTTTGTATGTAGGTTACATGATCGAGCTTTTACTTCGAATCAACTTTATCTCCTCTCTCTCTCTTTCTCTCTCTCTCTCTCTCTCTCTCTCTCTTTCTCTTTCTCTCACTCTCTTTCTCTTTTTCTTTCTATTTCAAACGCACGCTCGAAATCCCATTAATAATCATTTCCTTCTTTATACTTTGTATACGCCGAGTATTATCGCAAAATGTGTAGCTTTTGAAGTGTTAAAGCTAATCCCTTTCATCCTCTTCCCCACCTCCCACCCTCGTTCTTCCTATTTCTTTCATCAGACAAATTAAAGTAAATGAAGAACCTATTTCTTCTTTTCTTTATCTTTCATCGTGTTGACAATTAAACTGCTATTACGACTATTACTACTACCATTACTACTACTATTACTATTACTACTACTATTACTACTACTACTACTATTGCTGCTGCTGCTGCTCCTGCTCCTGCTACTGCTACTGCTGCTACTGCTGCTGCTGCTGCTGTTGTTGCTACTACTTCTACTATTACCACTACTAATACTACTACCACCATCGAACTTAGTGAGAATTCGCGGAACGACTGCGCAGGCAGGTGAGTGCAGCTTCAACAACGAGGTGGTGCCATTCACCTCGGCCAACCTTTGTCCTACATTGCTGTTTTCAATCTTCTGTCCCATTTCCAAATTTGTCCCTTTCGATGATAATAAAAAAATAAATATTACTATTTGAAAGAACAATAAATGAGAGATATCGTTGTATCTCGAAAAATAAGACATGAAAGAAAATGAAAGACGAGTTCATCGTTTTATAATTTTTCAATGCATAGTAACTAAACGTTCTATTTCTTTTTTTAACTCTTTTTAAGAAAAATTTCATCTAATCGTCAAATCGAACAACGATGACGTAGCTGATTCCTCATGTTCAAAATCAATTGAACAAGAATAAAGAAAAAAAAAAAAAAAAAAAAAAAAAAAAGAAAGGAAGAAAAGGAAAAAAAGAAAAGACAAAACAATTGGATCTTTAACGGAGACTAACTTACATAATTAACTTACGGAAATCATACGGTCCCTTTGACTTTACATCGTAGATTTCATTGAGATCAATACAGAACCAGCAATCAGTAAAGTGTATATACCTGAGCGATCACTTTGAAAGTACCATTCGACGAAACAAACGTACTACACGTCTACACAAATATACGCAAGCACACACATATCTACGTACCAAATACGAAATGTGGAATCAATTTAAATTATTATCTCAAATAATATATATATATATATATATATATATATATTTCTTTCATGGATTATTTTAAAATCAAAGAAAGATCACACAGTATCGATTCGCGTTTAACCCTTGCAGAGGATCGAAGTGGAAGAGTCTAAATTCAGTGTGATCTCGATAAACGAATTTTCTCTCTCTTTCTCTCTTTCTCTATGTATCTCTCTCTCTCTCTTTTTCTCTCTCTCTTTCTCTTTCTCTTATACGCACTCTCATTCTTTCTATTTCTCTCCACTTTCTTTAAAGAAGAAGAAAACTTTATAATGAAAGAATTTAATTGTTCCTCTAAATTTCTTATTCTTTTCATTTCGCAAATTAACATTCACGATATTATACAAATATCACAAATATTCTTTCTTTAAGAATGATCCTACTCACCCAGAGAGAAGACACCATGGAGTTGACCTCGAGCGCGGGTTGACTGACCCCCGTGCAACAACACTGCACTATTGATTGCAAGTCCACGTGGGTTCTATCCACATATTTTAAAATGTTTAAAAGAAATAATAAAAGTAACTTCTCCTTTGGATTTTCTTTGAATTCGTCTCTTCTTCCTCTTCTATCTTTATCATATATCAATTGATAAGATGTATCTATATCTGTCTCTCTTCGTATCCTTCTACGATGATATTCAACGTTCTCGAGGCAACGCTTATCGTGTATGACATGGCTCACGTGTGCCGCCAAACTCACCACCGCGAAAATTTTGCAAACCTACGTCGATCTGTCATAGAACACGCGCTATATAGAAAAATTCACCCTTTAACTACCCTCGTAGATGGCGATATCATCGTAATTCTCTTTCTCTCTCTCTCTCTCTCTCTCTCTCTCTCGCTTTATATTTCTGTCTCTTTCTTACTCGCTTTCTTAGTTCCGCATTGGCAGAACTATTTCCGCGAATTTTTGAATAATAATAATAAAGATTAAAAGCAATCACTCATTTCTCTTTCGTCTTTTATTTAAATCTAACAATCAATATTCAATGTTTTTAACAAATGAATAAGCAAAGAGACGATAAGGAGATAAGGATATTTGATATTGTTATGATAAACATATACGTCTTCTCGATTGAAAAGAAAATAATATGGCATTCAATCATTCAGTATATATGTTTCTATGATACACATTTATCTTGTCTTGTTAAATCGAAATATATATGAAAAATATTATTAAAATATTATAAATCAATTTTTTGAAAAAATGTTTTATTTTTAATAACACGCTCGACAAAATCCGAATTTGTTACATTGGAATCTAACGTAAATCCATATTTTGTCTCCTCTTTGAATTACAAACGGAGGGAAATTCAAAGGGAAATGAAAGAATTTAATAAAACAACGTATCGGATATACAAAAAGTCATTTTTTCATTTTTTTTTCTTTTTTTTTTCTTTTTTTTTTTTTTTTTTTTTTTTTTTTTTTTTATATGTATATATTTCGTATTCAAAATATAATAAACATTACACATGATGCTAGTTCATATACCATCGAGTCGGCATTGTCTGACACTTTACAGAAATACTATATCGTTATTATCAGAATAAACTAGCACTCGGAAAAGGCAGATATGAGATCGAAAATATAAAAAGCTATTCGTTCGATTAGATTTTTTTTAACGCTTCGTTAACGAGCGACGTATGTATGTACGTAAAGGCAATGAGTTTTTTTTTTTTTTTTTTTTTTTTTAAAACTTGTCGATGTTCGAGGTTTTGACGATCGATAATATATATATATATCATATTATTATTATTATTATTTTTAATTCTTCTTCTTCTTCTTCTTTTTCTTCTTCTTTTTAATTCTTCTTCGGTAAAATATCATTTCCTGCGATCGTTAATAGCAAAAATGTAAAATCCCTTTCTAATCGTCTCCCTTTTCACCTTTGTTATTATTTTTGCCCTTCGTTTAAATAATTTATATTTTATGGACGAACGCGTCGAGATAGTCTGTTTATATGTGATATAGAAATTAACGCATCATGATATATTGAAAATGTTACGCAATCAAAAAATTATTTTATATTCATATAAAAAGGAATCATATCGTTGATTGTTCTTCTTTCCTTTTTTTTTTTCTTTCTTTTTTTTTTTTTAATCCAACTTCTTTTATAACGATTTGTTATCGGTATTATGGAGAATTTGCCCACATATTTTTTCATCAATCAAACACGTAGAATATTTAACGACGATGCTCGTTCGCATATATCATACGATTAGATCGAACATAATTATTAAGTTCGTAAAAAGAGGCCAATGTCATTTTGTGGTTCGTAAATCCTCCTTTCTCTTTTCCTTCCTACCTTCCTTCCTTCTTTTCTTTTTATCTTATTTCCCTTATAAACCCTTAATAATACATCGAAATAACATTCGTTTTTTTTTTTTCCTTTTTTTTATCCTTCTAGACTAAAGTGGCAAGAAAAGCAACATTCAAACTGTCTTAAATACTAATATTTATAATTATATATATATATAATCATCACAGTGATAAACGAAAAATATATATATATATATATATATATATATATATATGTATATGTATATATATATACATATATATATTTCTTATACACAGCATTATTTTATGGTTAGTAATCGAGTGAATCACTTCTTTTATATAGAGAGTGTCTTTAGTGGCACTTTATGCAGATCTTTACACTTTTTGTTCCATGAAAAATCTCAGCTTTTATCACGCCATTATTTAATAATAGATCATCTCTTAATCTAGGAATATTTATCAGTTTGTTCTTTTTTTTTCTTCTTTTTCTTTCCTTTTATTCTTTTTTGTGTGTTTTTTCTTTTTCTCTTTTATTCCTTTTTTGTTTTTCCTGCGCAACGTCTGTACCCGGAATTCATTTTAGCTTGTTTGATTAGCTACATCCTGCGCTATTATAACGTAATCTTTCTATACTAATGAAAAATTAGATTCTCGTATGCTTGAGCATTAAAATAGATTTCGAATAATCTGACAATTTATTAAGTATATAGAAATAGACGATAAAATAGACTATAAATTTTCACGGTAAAAATTTATAGGTACGTCGGACAGATGAGCGAGTAAAATAATTAAGCGTATTTTATATTCTTATATATAGGCATTGATAATAGATAAATAAATCTTCGAGAATTGATGATAAGGCAGAACAACGATTAATAGCATTCTCGTAGAATAATTTCTATGTGAAACACTAATAGCCACTATCAAATTATTTTCTTCGATGAAAATTGAAGCGATGATAATTAAACAAAAAAAAAAAAAAAAAAAAAAAAAAAAAGAAAAAAAACATTTCTTTTAAATGAACATAATCCTATCTCACGTATTATCTATAATTAATCATTATCTATAATCATTAAACAAAATAGGCAAGCTCACGATACTTCGTCCTGTATGGTATAAAAATAAAGATTTATCTTTACTCGATGCTCGGTAATTCTCAAACGTACATATCTTCTTCCACTCACTTCACAAATTTCTTTTTTATGGTTTTCTTGAATTCCGGTATACAGTACATTAATTTTAGAAAATATTTTATATATATATATATATATATATATATATATATATACATACATATATATATATACGTACATATATATACATACATACATACATACATATATATATACACATACATATATATATATACGTGTATATATATACAGTAAAAAATGTTTTCTGGGTTTCGTCACCTCCACTGCGTTTGGCTGTCTTCCGTTTACGTTTAGATATAATAAATATTAACAAGGTTTTATATATATATATATATATATGTATATGTATATATATGTGTATATATATATGTATATATATATGTACATATATATATATATATATATATATATATAATGGATGTAGACTTTTTGAATATTATATACGCAAATTCATTCTCATGCATTCACGCACACGCACATTTCACAACGAATAAATACCTGTGTATTTACAGAGATTTAGTCGAATGTTTCTTTTCTTTTTTATTTTATTTTATTTTATTTTTTTTTGTTCACTTTTGTTTTTTCCTTTTTTTTTTTTTTCTTTTTATTCGTTCACCAGGCAATATCTTTATAAAGTTATTATCTAATTTAAAGATGTACGACGACCAAAAAATGATTAGTATAAATTATGCAGTAAGATGCATAAAAAAAAAAAAAAAAAAAAAAAAGAAAAAAGAAAAAATTGACATTAGAGCTAATCGTGATCAAAATAAAACAAATATTAGATATAATATAAAGGATAGATATATCCAATGGAAACGTATGAAACGCATTTAGTCGTTTCAAACGATCAAAGATTCGTTGTTAAAAGTGATTTATATGCTCTAGGATCTTTCCTCTATATCTACATCCACTAATCCTATATAAAAAGACAAAGCATTTTATTTCACAAAGTTAAATATAAATCTTGTATTTGCCCAGAGACCAATCTCGTTGATTATCTCTCTCGTACAATGCCATTCAGTAGAAACATATTAATTATCGGCAAAATACAGATATATTTTTTTTTTATTATTTCCAAGAATATCTTAAATCGAAAATTGTATCAGAGGACGCGCTCAAAGCCACGTATGTATGCCTTCTATTTTTTTTTTCTTCTTTTCTTTTCTTTTCTTTCCTTTTCTTTTCTTTCTTTCTTTCTTTCTTTCTTTTTTTTTTGTTTTTTCTTTTTTCTTTTTTTTTTTTTTGTTTCTTTTTTCTTCCTCTTTCATTAGCTAAACGTGGTCGAGAGCTGTGTAAACTTTTTACTCTTTAAAAACAGTCTTTATACAATATTTAAATTATTATATACAGATATACACATATATGTATGTATAACTAGCTATAAGATAAAAACTGTTCATTCGCTATTACATTAAACGAATTGATCGTGTTAATTATCTATAATTTATAATTACATATATTACTTCATTTTTTTTTTTTCAATTGAGTATAAATCAAATGAAGTAGTATCGATTAATTATACCCTGGTTTTATTTACAATAGCTTGGTTATTAATAATTTACATCAATTTATCAAACCTACAACTTTAGAAATGGTTCTATTCAAAGACTGTTGCTAATAATCTATACCTGTTAGATTAGATATATCTTTTAACATTTTCTGTTAAATGAGAGATATAGAATTTGAAGATCTACCAACGATATAATGTTGGGATAGTAATGACTGTTCGTTAAAAAGAAAAAAAAAAAAAAAAAATATATATATATATATATATGTGTCTGTGTGTGTGTATATAAATATACTGTAACTAACAACTTACGAGTCAACTTGAAATAATATAAAAATTGACAGATTGAAAAATATTAATTATAAATGCATTAGAATCTTTTATCATTGATCTTACTTTCGTGGCTAATTAATGGTGCTTGAACTTTTTTAATCGATTATATAATATTTGGAATGTTATAGAATCATTTTAATAAAAAGATATCATGATTACTCGTATCTATGTCAGTATAAAAGAAGGATATTTATTATTTTTCTCTTTCTCTTCTTTTTTTTTTCTTTTTTTTTTTTCTTTTTTTATTTCAAGAGCTACTAGGAACGGGCAGTAGGTACCAATGTCATATTCCGTTAAAAGAAAAATATTCTTACGTTGTACACAACGTAACAACGTTTTCTGCTAAATTAAAGATCAATCCATATCTGCTTTGATGCGACAAGTCTTAACACATTTGGTATTTGTTATGTAGTAAGGTCCTTAGAGATATCGTTGCAATGATATTATGAATTATTGCGTAAAAATTGGCCATGCTAGTATAAACAGTATAAACATTAGAGATATACAAATATAAAATATATTTCTAAAACTTCAGAGCATCGACAGTTACGTACAGTTTTACATACTTTACGAGAGGAATAAGTACCAACATCTATTTAATCGTAAGCTCAAATTTATAATGTTATCGAAAAATCACCGGCTATTCTGTCAGCATATACATTCCTAATATGTATAGAAAAATAAAATGATTTTATAACAATTATTTGAACAGTGACAGAAATTAAATTGTTTCAATAAACAACCTTTTGCAACAGCCTTTGAACATATAAAAGAATTTTCTGGCTGCTTTGCAGCTTCTATAAATGTATTCGATCGTTCCTTAAGTTGTATCTTGTTCGTTTCCTTTACTATTAAAAAACTAGCAATTTTTTAGAAAGTTTAAACTATCATTTTCAATCATCGATGTTTGCCTATTTCTTTTGTCATTATAATAATAATACTAATAATAATAATAATAATAATAATAATAATAATACTAATAATAATAATAATAATAATAATAATAATAATAATAATAATACTAATAATAATAATAATAATAATAATAATAATAATAATAATAATAATAATAATAATGTTATATTGACCGATTGGCCTGTTAGTAGCTGCTGTTAATTATAGTTCATGTTTTAAGTAGCAGTCAATATCTACAAGCCTTTTCTGTCGAATCATCTGGACAATATTGTGTGCGTCGTTGTGACTATTGTAACGATAATCGTACTGCTACTCAATGAGAAAGTAGACGCTAAACTCGATGCTGCCTTCATTAAATCTTCACAGACACCTGCAATAAGAAATTTAATGTCATATACGCACACACACAAATACAAATATATATATACATATATATACATCGAAAAATATGAAATATATAATTTCATCACCTTGACTGGAGAGTCTATACGTCCATTCATTTGTTCCATTCCTTTGACAAAAACGTGTTGGCTTCGAAAGCCATAATTCTTGTTCTTGTTGTAACGATTTACTCCTATCTTGACTTTTTTCTGGATTTGTACCAGGCCGCATTGAGAAACAATACGTTTGTCCTAGGCCTACCCTAAGTTCTGTACTTTTTTGAGACACTATAGTATACCATATACCTTTTTCTTCCCAACTACCGTGACATGAATATGCTAAAAATAATATATACATGTTCATTTATATTTGAATAATTTTAAGATAAATGTGATATTTTTGATTTTATTTATTTATTTATTTTTTGTTTAATTTTGTTTTATTAAACTCACCTTTTTCTTCGTGTTCACAAGTATTTGCTATTACCATTTCATTTTGATCAGACGAGCTGCATCCTATTTGAATATCCGTACTCCTACACTCCTCGTCTTCAATATCGTCCTGCCATGTCCTTCTTTTTGCCGTTTTCGAAGATTTCTCACTGCGACGCTGTCGTCTGGGAGTAGCCGAGAATACGTTTGAAGGGGCAAAATCCATGATAGAGTAACGACCGGCGTGTGAACATTTTCTTTGATGTAGGAAAGAAGCTAAGGAAGACCAAAGAGTATATATGTATTTTTTAAATTAAGATTATTTTTAAATGATATCCTTAAGTTACTTACTTATTAATGTCGTATAAGGCATATTCGAAGGATCCCAAAGGGAACAGACTTCATCTGGCATGATTGCCTTTTGTGCTGAAAATAAATTAACAATCAGATCTCATATGAGACAATGACGTAAGAGTATACGTGTAGGAAATACTAACCGGATTGTTGTATTTCAATAATGTGTCCATCTCTCTTATGGAATATCATACATACGTAACCGATGTCACTATAATAATAATCAATATAACGTATGCGTTAAATAATTTATTACAAGAGAAAGAAAAAGAAACAAATCTTTGTAATCTACTTACCAACCACTGGTCACATGTGCTATCAACTTCACTTTATGACCTTGCATATTATCATTAGGATGCATCTTTTCTAAATTATGACATACAATTTTTTCCTCGTGAAATGCTTCTCTATCGGTTTCTTGTGCCTTTACTTTAAGAGTTGCATTCTTGTTTGTAAAGTGATATATTTTTGTGCCATCCAATGAATGCCAATCGTGATGTTGTGTAACCCATGATGGATATTTGCATCTACTGTGTTCTTTATCCACTGTTAACGAATACATGTAACGTTAAATAACATTTCTAAATAATTTGTAAATATATATATATATATATATATATATATATATATATATATATATATATTAATTCATAAGATGTTAATGACCTTTCGTTAATTTTATTGTAAGGGATGCTTCGGATACCGTCGTCAAACCATTGCAAGTAGGTTCTCCGGAATGAGCGAGCATATAAACCACTTTTCCCTGATGATGTTTCTCTTCGTACAAAAAGCACCTATTACAAATAAACAAACAAAAAAATGTTCATCATTTGTATCAATTGTATAGTATAAATTGATTCATGAGTTTTTAAATATAATTAAAAAAAAAGGGGGAAATAAAATTATTATTAATAAAATAACCAACGTTATACCTAAATGTTACTTCATTAGCAACGGCATTTCTTCCCTTTAATGTACCCACTAAATATTTATTACGTCCACCGTCGTTCCACACCGCTAGGCACTGCAACTCTTCCGCTATAAAATATTATAAATTATTGTATAATTTATGATGAAAAAGAAAAAAAAAAAAAAAAGAGAAAAAAAGAGAAAAAAAGTAGAAAAAAGAGCCGATTATTAGTCATACAGGTTTTACGAGAAGTAACGAATATATTACGAAATGTTTAGGATTAACATTATTAACATATTGTCAACCGGGATTTACGATGTAAAAGATTATCATTTTTATAACCGACGAAATATCATTTTATTAAAAAATATTACTTTTTTTTTTTTTTTTTTTTTTTTTTTTTTTTTTTTTTTTTTTTTTTTTTTTTTTTTTTTTTTGTAAAATTCGTCAAATTTAACAAAACTTACGATACGTTTGATTACAGAAGTTTAAGTACAGTTGAATTATGAATATTTAAAATTACAAATAATATTAAAATTCCTAAAAAAAAAAAAAAAAAAACAAAAAAAAAATTACTCGAACTGTATTTGTCCTTTCAAACAACAATAAATTTAATGAATTTTCCCAACTAGTCTGACGTACTGTAATGAAATGACATTTAATCGCAATGGCATGAGCCAAATCAAATCACTGTGCAACAATAAAAATGAAATATCTAATAAAATTCCAATCACGGTAGCAGTTGAATGCACTAAATTACGCCTTTAAAGCAATATGTTTTTGTGATTATTTTTTTTTTTTTATATTAATCGTCCACTCCCATAAAAATTTGTTTTACAAAAAGGTAAATTGAAATGAAATTAACAAAAAAAAAAAAAATTAATTTTATCAATAATTTCATTCCGATAGATATACCCAAAACCTAAAAAGGGAAAAAAAAAAGAGAGAGACAGAAAGAAAGAGAGAGAAAGAATCTTAAACGTAATTTTATCTTACCGGCTGACAATGTGTTAAAATGAAAAAGAGAATCAATTATTATTATTATTATTGTCAATTATTATTGCATAAATAGAGAAAATCTTTTCAAATGAAATATAAAAGAATTTTATCGAAGAAAATTATTTATAAATATATATGGTAAATAAGAAATTGACATTTTTGATGAATCAATAATACGAATAATTTCTAATGAAATATAGAGGGGGAAAAAAAGAAAAAAGGAAAACTTACTATTACTTTCCGTTCCATCGATGTCAGGGCAAGCTTGATATTTAAGAAGAAGCTTACTCTCGTCTGTACATCGTTCGGCCAAACTTATAGGTACTGCGCACTCTCGGTATCCTCGATTATACGAAAACGTGAATGGAGGGCCACTGAATGGACAAGGTATGGGCTTAGAGTTTATCCGAAACATAGAATATAGAATATCGTCCGAACCGATCATCGAGCACATGTTTTCCAGATCCATTGGGTCTGGATTGCAGAATCCTAAAACGATGAAAGAAAATTTGTTTTCATATCTCCTTTTTATTCTCAATTTAATTTCTGTTTTTTCTTTTTCTTTCTTTTTTCTTTCCTTCTTTCTTTCTTTCAATCTTTCTTCTTTTTTTTTTTCATTTCTCATCAAGAAAGTATAAAAAGGAGGTATATATATATATGAGTGAATAATGTTCGATGAAGCAAAGTCGGTGCCGAAGAAAGAAAAAGAAAAAAGAAGAAAAAAAGGGGAAAAAGAAAAAAAAAGAAAATATTCAATAACACTCCCTAAATCTTTATATAAGCGTATGGATGAATGGCAAATCGTTTAATACACCGCTCTCACAGTGAATTAAACTTTAGCGTAATTCACCATACGGCATCAGACCTTTCATCTACTATTGGCAACGGCAAATGCCAAGGATGTGGTCCGACACAATGGACGTCAGGTTTAGTTACGCCATGCTCATCAACCTCGGAATTGTAGAGTATGCACGCGTGAATGTGTGTTCCATATATGTGCATTTGTGTGCGTGGGGTGAACGATGTACGTGTGTTTTTGAGAATGTTTGTTAGAGAAAGGGGAGAAGAAAAACAGAGAGAGAGAGAGAGATTGTGCGTGCGCATGTATGGAATGGACAATGAGAGAGAAAGAGAGAGAAAGAGAGAAAGAGAGTGAGAGAGAGAGAGAGAGAGAGAGAGAGAGAGAAAGAGAGAGGATTATGAGGGGAAGAAAGACAGACCACTATGCACTGTTTCGCTTCCCCGAATTCCCAGCTCTCTCTCTCTCTCTCTCTCTCTCTCTCTCTCTCTCTCTCTCTCTCTCTCTCTCTCTCTCTCTCTCTCTCTCTTGCTTATGTTGCTTCCCAAAAACTATTGTCCTAATGCAGAAACCAACTCGTGGGAAAATCTCTATCTTTGCATTAGGCGATGAACGGCCAATTTATAGGAAAACATTTTTAGAAAAATAAAAGACCATTGGATCGAAGAAAATGAAATATAAATAATTATACAAAAGTTTAATAGAATCGATATTTTTATAATTATAACAAATAACGTATAAAATTAACGTATTATTAAATAAAATTGACGCGTTTTAAAATTTCTGAGTATAATTATATTTAAACGAAAGTATATATATATATATATATATATATATATATATATATATATAAAAGGAAAAAAAAGAAAATTACAAAAATAATTACTCTAACAAAAGTGAAATATAATATATGTACGAAAATAATAAAAATATTTAACAATTATGAGAAATATAAAAAAAGAAATATACGTAGGATTATTATACATTATGCCTCGTGTATTCTATTATTTAATATGAATATCTAACGTTGTGCGTTATCAGAAAAACCGATCGTGTTTTACATAAATCGATAAGAAAGTTTACGGGGATTGGAGGGAAGGAGAAAAGAAAAGAAAAGAAAAAAAAAAAAGAAAAAGAAGAAGAAAAAAAGAAATAAAGAATGGCTTACCTTCGCGATATTGAATGACGTTTTCGTGCCTGGCAGTAATGATCATACAGTGGTAACATTTATCACCGCTGAAATGGAAAGTTAATTCATATAAATAATTAAATTGAACATCGTTGATAATTTTACAAAACATTTGAAATCATCTTTATCGTTTAACGATATAATTTATTTTAATAAAAAAAAAAAAAATATATATATATATATATATAAAGAGAGAGAAAAAAAAAACATTTACTCACTACGTAATAAACTTGTCTTTTCTTCTTTCCACGCACTTTCTTTCGCCTAACATCGTTGCATTTATGATAATGGGTACCGGTTTTCCGTGTTGATACCATTCTCCCCCCCAACTTGCTGGAAACTCGCAAGAACCTAGAAGAAAAAGAAATATATATATATATATATAGATAGACAAATAGATAGATAGATAGATAGATAGATAGATAGATGAATAGATAGATAGATAGATAGATAAATAGGGACAAATAGAAGGTTTAACGCATCCTTTAAAATCGATCCTGACGATTATGTTTGCCTAATAGCTCTATCGCACATAGACATACACGCATATATGAGATACTTACGCACATACAACCATACACCCCGTTTAGGGTTTTAATATATTATTATCGGATATCTGGGAGTACATTCATAATCGTTGGTATAAGAGGAGAATCGCGAAGATCGATCGATATTTCATTAATCCCCGTGATTAGTACGTCGGGTAGAAATTATTGCTCGATCATTATGTTTTCAAAACGAGAGATAGAGAGAGAGAGAGAGAGAGAAAATGCGTGCGATAGTATTAGCTCTTACTACGTACATAATTTTCCTAGTATCTACGTCGACGCGTGTTACATTTAATTGCTCCAACAATCCTATGATTTAACTCTACTAGGAACGGCTAATTAACATCTCCCGGCGATGGTCCACTAAGATAAAAGCGCGCTTGCAAGTCAAGAGATGAAATACGCATGTCTCTAACGTAATTCATTTTCTATTTTAATGATTAACGAACGAAACGCTAGTCGGTTGTTTTATCAATGAAACTCGTCAAAGATTTTCTTTGATCGCGAGTATTACACATTCCCGTTATATTTAGTAATATAATTTATTTGTAAAAAATTTTTTTCATCGTTTTCCTTTTTTTTTTTTTTTTTTTTTTTTATTTTCTTCCTTTTCCCTTTTTTTTCCCCATTTCATTTCAATCATACAATAATCAAAGTGCTCTGTATAGTAGGGGATCTTGATAAAAAGAAATGATTGTAGAATTATTAAATGAATTATCGTTTCGATGCGTAATTTATGTTATTTCGTTCATTGTTAATTTGAATAATTTCCGATGGAATTTGATTTTAATTAGAAATAAAATGATACGAATGAAGAAAGGAAGCTTTGAATAAATCAATGAGATGTAAAAAAAAGAAAAAAAAAAAAAATAAATAAAGAGAAAAAGAAAGAAAAGTGATCGGATGATATTAATTTTCTTCGATAATATTGAAAGACAAATAACTTATATATTCTTTTATCACTTAGACAGGATTTCTAATCAATTTATCTTTTTTTTTGTCCTTTATCAGAGAGCAGAGAAAAAGAGAGAGAGAGAGAGAGAGAGAGAGAGAGAGAGAGAGAGACACAAAAAGAAAGAAGTTTCATTTCTACGAATAAAATAATAAATCCTCCACGATCAAGAAATTTATTTATCTGCAATTTAACATAAAAAGAAGAGAAGGAAAGAGAAAAAGAAGAAGAAGAAGAAAAAAAGAAAAGAAAGAACATCTTTTCAAGAGCAAAATTTTTAAGAAATAAACGACACTTGTTCTAACGAGGTCTGTTGTAAAAATACGTGGTATTCATTTTACATAAAGTGAAAGAGGTGGGGGCTGGGAAGGGCTGTGGAGAGAGGGACAAAAAGAGGAAAGAAAGGAGGGACAAAAAAAGAAAAAGAAAAAGAAAAAGAAAAATAAAGATCCCTGATGGATAATTCGAAGAGTCGAGGGCAATTCGCATCTAAGATAAGTGGCCTCCCTTGATTTCCTCATACGTTACGCGATAGACAAAAGGGTTCTGGGATTGAAGGAGCAAAAGCTTGTATAAGCGTACTTGCGAGTTGCGTTAGAACGGGGAAGAAAAAAAGGCTGGAAAAGAGTCGAAGGAAAACAAAAGGAGGTAAAGGCTTCGCAGCAATGACAGCAGCGGTAACAGGGAGAGAGAGAGAGAGAGAGAGAGAGAGAGAGAGAGAGAGAGAAAGAGAGAGAAGAATCGTATTCGTAGGTAAGCCGGAATACTCAGAGAGGCACAAACGAGTATTACAATGGCCATGGAAGTACAGTGGCGAGGAAGAAGTAATAGGGAAAAGAGAAAGAGAAAGAGAGAGAGAAAGAACATGAGAATAATAATGGAAGAAAAGGAAAAGGAAAAGGAAAAGGAAAAGGAATGGAGAAAAACAAAACAGTCTGTCTCTCTTGCGATCCCATGCAATCGGAAGCAAATAGTAAAAAAGAGATGCTGCTGCGTCAGACTCTGGCTACTTTCGATTTCCCAAGAACAAGGTGTTCCTTTTATATTTCCGATCGCCCGTTGATTAGAATACGATTGATAAAAATTTTCATCGAGTTTCTTATATCCTTTTCTCTTTTCTATTCTTTTCTTTTCTTTTTTTTTTTCTTTTCTTTTCTTTTCTTTTCTTTTCTTTTTAATACTTCGTTACAGATTCTCAAAAATCTATCAACATAACGTCTGAGTTTCGATGACACTCAGAATTGTAAGAAATGGTTATTAAATGTTAATTAGAGACAAAAGTTTTGTAAATTTTATTTATCATAAAGTACAATTAAGGAAAAATAGATGAAACGATCTATTTTCAATGGATCACTTTATGCGATTGAAATTTTACTCACTTGTATCATTTAATTTGAAAGAAAATCAAAAATTTTGGATTATGAAAGATTTGTCCAAAAATAAAAAAAAAATAAAATATATATATATATATATATATATATATATATATATATATACATATGTATTTTCTTTCTTTCTTTTTTCTAATCTTATTTTATTTTATTACCATAAAATTATTTGTTAGTTCATATACGAAGTTTTAAATATTTTTTTTTTTTTTTTTTTTTTTTTTTTGTTAAATCAAAGTTATATACTTGATATTTTATAATAATATTATATTATAATGCATACCAGGTATTCATAATATAGCATTAAAAATTTTTATCTTGAAAACATAACACTTCTGAGAAAAATTATTCTGACAAGAGTTATCTAATCTCAAGGGAGAAATATTATGACATTTATTACTTTTTAAGGTCAACTTGTCTTTTTGTTTTCTTTCTTCCTTTCTTTTTTTTTCTTTCTTTTTTCTTTTTTTTTTTTTTTTTTTTTTTTTAAGAATCTACATTTTTTTTATAATGGCACCATATCCTACGTGAAAAAGAAACAAGAAAACAAAATAAGTTCTCTATTAAATATTTTTTCATCCTGGATTCAAAAAAAAAAAACCGTCGGATTATAATGAATTAAATAGAAATTGAGAAATATATAGAGATCAAGTTTTATTTGTTTATTTGTTCCTTTCTTGAATTGTTTAAATCCTCGCTTAAATATCGACTATTTAAAAAATTTTATAATTTTATAGGATGCCAATAATTCATTAACTTATTTTCTATTTTATTCAGATTAAAATTTTAATCATAAGTCATTTAGCGAATGGTAGTCTATAAAAAAAAATTGATTCATTACAATTTAAATATAATTGGCTTTATGCTAATTGAGTAGTTATGCTATGAAACAGTTGTGTCCTTATACATAAATAACATAAAATAAAAATGTATTGAATCATTCTTTGTCTTTGATTAAGAGCTTCTTCTCTAAATATTACTTTAGCGCTGTATAATTTAATCGAAGGATTTATTCATCTCTCTCTCTCTCTCTCTCTCTCTCTCTCTCTCTCGCTCGCTCGCTCTCTCTCTCTCTCGCTCTCTCTCTTTTCATTTTTCTCTTTTAAAGAATCGTCCGAATGAACACACAATTAAACTAACGAAATGAAATCGACGGTTATTATAATTATCCAACTGTAATAATTACGAGTCTCCGTTGATTTACTGAATTAAAGATTTTATTTTAAAATCGGTCAACAGGCGAGGCAAGCACACGTGCATTCCTATTTCTCGATTTCTTGGCCGACTGCATGAGCGCAGTGAAAAGTCTCTGCACAGACGAAATGGGTTAGAGGAGGGTGGAAAAGCGAGCTAGAAAAAGAGAAAGAGAGAGAGAGAGAGAGAGAGAGAGAGGGGGGAGAATAGTGCTCGCTCGTTTTCACGTCGCTTCGTCTCATCCGCATGGGGCACTATTTTTAGCCCGTGCCCGTAATTAATGCCCCGGTGTGGCACTGGCTTATTTCCTCGCTGTCATCTAATATTTTCAGAGATTAACTCTGTTTGCCGGCGCGCCGCTCGTTGGCTGAATTAACCGGCTGATTTATTTGTTTTTCATCTTGCTCTAGACTCGCCTCGCTCGAACTCTACCAACCCTCCTCCTTCCCTCGGACCTCTTCCTCCTTCAAACCCGCCTCCCCCCTAACCCCCTCTCCAACTCACGCTATCCAATCGTACGCAAATCACGAGAGATTTTTCATTTTATGTGTTTTGAAAACGTCTCGCGGCGATCGGTTCTACGGCAAAGCCCATCTTTTTTTAATTTTTCAGAAGGACACTTTTTTCGAATGCACAATACTTCGTGGATCTTCGTTGTATAAATAAACAAATAATAAAATCGTTGATATCGAGTATCCAACCAATATATATATATATATATATATATATATATATATATATATATATATATATAAAACTAATGAAATAAATTTATTGTTGGTATGATAAATTATGAGTTCGATGAAAGGATTTCATAAATAAACTCCGATGACAATCGGAAAGTTAAAACGAGAATGGCAGAAGGTCGTAATCAGTCGTGGTCTCATTGTCCTTGTTATTGCAGTCGTTGTGATATTTTTTTCGTTAATAAAAAAAAAGAAAAAAAAAAACAAAAAAAAATCAGTCCACGAGAAAAATCAAGTAAATTCAACTGCTTGTTTTAATATTCACGAAGCTTTTAACCATATTCAAACGTCAGCCTAATCTTGGTATCCCTCTGACGGTCTTCGAAATATAATATGGACATTTTGGAATGACCATTATCTGTTACCAAAACACACCCACCGAAATAAACGATTAAATAATAAAACAACGAGGTCTAACTTCAAAATTATTTTTTGACCAAAGCACAGACACATGAGCAAACATGTACGATGGGGTATTATACGCGATCGTTTTTCATTATATAAAGGAATATAATAAAACGGGACTCTAAATATTGAAATACTAAAGTATTCCAATAGTTTATGTAATTAATTTCTTAACCGGGGAGAGTTACGATCGATGAACAAGTGTATTTATGAAATTTAATATTATTAAAATAATAATATCTTTCGAATGAGGACAGAGATAACTTTATATTCATTGAAATATCAAATTTAGAAGGTATAACGTTCTCTTTAATAATAATAAATAAAGAAAAAAAAAAAAAAAAAAAAAAAAAAAAAAAAAAAAGAAAAAAAAAAAAAAGAATAAAAGAGAGAAAGAAAAAAGCAAATAATATATCTATTCTTTTAGAATGAAATAAGTTTAATCCTCTATGACCAAAAAACTCATTTTTCCCGATTTAATATTTTAAACATTTAAATAGCCAAATAATTTAATACGAATTATTCTTTATTCGATAATACACATTGGAATAAAAAAATTTCGCAGAAAAATAGAATTATATTTCAATATGATAAAGAGTATTTTAATAATGATATTCTACGGATATTTTTAAAGCGATATCCAGAGGAATTATGGTATTGTTAGGATTTGAATACTAAGATGATATTAAAACATTATAAAATACGAATATTACCCTTAGCCCTATAATAAAGAATTGTTTGACGATACAAAAATACGATCGGTCCTTCCTATCTTAAAAATGCTGTGCACGTTTGGGATTTGCTCGCTGACAGACCGTACGTCGTCTTATCGCGACGAAGATGAAGAGCATACACGAATAAATTGTCGTATCTATAGTCTTACGATGAATATAAATCTCCTAGGAGGAGGAACCCTCCGAACACTTTTCTCTATTTCGAGGGTGACGACGACCAAGTACGGTCGATTTTATGTACCAATGTATGTATGTACTTACGTACCTATCTGTCATTGGCCAGGTTATTGCGTTCACAAATATTTTATTCGTAAAAGCTTGACATTGATTTTGTAATTTTGATCAATTCTAATATCAAAAAGTATAAAAAGATCAATCGATAAGTAAAAATAAATGAAAACTTTGTACGATAAAGTTTAACGTAAAATTTAATAATTGTATTTATACGTTAATAATTATATACGATAAATAACGTTAATTTAAATAAGATAAATGAAATCGATTATATGACATTTTATATTTAAAAATTATTTGAATAATAGAATAAAATAATGACTACTTTTTTTTTCTTTTTCTTTTTTTTTTTTTTTTTTATCATTCGAATAATAGAATAAAATAATACACGTACTGCTGAAACGTAAGAATCTCTACGATTTTGAATCTTTACGAAAATTATCTTCTAGGGTAAATCAAAAGTAGATTAACAATTCTCATCTATCGTCTCCCTTTTTGAGTTTCTCGTTGGCAAAGGAGAATTTCTAATGTGTTGTTCTAAAGGAGTATTTATCATTTAAAGAGAAAGCGAAATGAGGAAGGAGGGTTCTCTTCCACGCGCGATTTATTAAAGTGCAACTTGTCTCGTCGGCAGTGTCTTGGCCTTCAACGAGCAACTCTCGAAACTATCGTTCGCGATGTCAACGTTGTCGTTGTCGTCGTCGTCGTCGTCGTCGTCGTCGTAGTCGTCGTAGTCGTCTCAAGCAAATCGTTCTTTAATTATGCTAGACTTGATTTATCGAAAGCACTTTAAATTAATTTCGATACTCCTTCCTACCTTTCTACCTTCCTTCCTGCTATCCGTCGGATGGGAAATTAATTTTTCTTCTTCGAAAGAAAACTCGACGTTGTCGCGGCAACTCCGACGGCCCGCCGATGTCCTTCCGCGTCCATGAGAAATGTAGAAAAGTTTGAACTTCTTATAGACAATTGAAAAACGTTACGTAACGAGGGACCAACGATGAAATTCACCCTTCCTCCCTCCCTGCCACCCCCTCTCATTACGCGAAATAAAGAAAAAGAAACTATCATTTTCCCTAAATATTTTCAAGAAAGAAAGAAAATTAAACTTAAAAGTCATCGCTCCTATGTTCCATTAACAAAATGGAATTTTCCATTCTCGAAAAATCCTTATGTCATTGGTACGTATTTTAAGAAAAAGAAAAAGAAAAAAAAAAAGGAAAAGAAACGAAAAAAAGAAACAAAATAAAAATAAAAATAAAGATAGAAGGAAAAAAAAACAAAAGAGACAAGAACAACAAACGTTCATCCATCGGAGGGCACGGGGGGGGGGAGGTCAGTTTATAGACTACTCCTCCTTTTAGCATACTAGACTCCTCCTTTTACTCTTACGAAGAAAAAGAAGGGAAAATAAGGGAAATTTCGGTTTCCCGATCGTGCCAATAAAAAAGAATTATTTTCCCCTCTTGGGGTAAGGAAACGACAGAGGTAATGGCGTAATTTAAGGCGGTGTTTGACTAAACTTCGTCCTAAAATATTCACGAGAGGACCGCTCTTGTGTAGAAGTAGGAGGAGGTAAAGGTAAAGGAGGGAGAAAAATGAAGAAAAAGAAAAAGAGATAGATATATAGATAGATAGATAGACAGAGAGAGAGAGAGAGAGAGAGAGAGAGAGAGAGAGAGAGAGAGAGAGAGAAAAGAAGGGAACATCGATGCGTTTACACTTCCTTCAAGTTCTTTCTATTAGGGAAACTCCCCCTAATGAAAGTGCTCCGTGCAAAGCTACGTAGAGACGTCCAACTTATACGGGGCGTACCGAAGCTAAGGGATTTTCATTGGTAGGAGTAAAGAAAGAAAGAGAAAAAAAGAGAGAGAGAGAAGGCTATTCTTGCCTTAGCATTGCGAAGTATACAGCTTGCATGCTTCTCCGCATGCGGTAGACATCGTATTGCAAAAAAAAATGAGGAAGAATGAAGGAGAGACAGAGAGAGAGAGAGAGAGAGAGAGAGAGAGAGAGAGAGAGAATGGGGGCAAGGGGAGAGGGAGGATAGCCGATCGCTCCGGGTTGGCCGCAGGTGCCGCACGACTTTCATGCTGACAATAATGGAACGAGCGTACCCACGCAGCCGGGAACGAGCGTTTTATTGGGAGAATTAAGAGCCTTATCGTGGCTTACACTTTAATTAAGAGGCCCGGGTGATTACAAAATTGCTATTGGCGGTCGTCCTAGAATGTGCGCCGCAGTTATCAACGTGGGAGTAGAATTAAGGAGGACGAATACGGGACAAGTAACACGTCCCGGTCCTGAGATTTCTTCTTCTTCTTCTTCCTCCTCCTCCTCCTCCTGAAGAGAGTCTTCTTCCTCTTCTTCTTTCTTTTTTTTTTTTCTTTTTTTTTTTCCTTTTTCTTTTTTACTTATTTTTCTCTCTCACTTCTGCGAGCGCGCGGGCTCCATGCGATCAATTTGTCATGGATTATCGTTCGTGGATTAGCTTAGCTCAGAGAAGCGAAGAGAAAACGAAGGAACAGGATTTTTGGGGAGGGAGGGAGAGAGGGAGGTAGGGGGTGGGGCAGAGGGAAAGAGAAAAAAGAGAGCAAAAAAAAAATAATTTACTCGCAGCCAGAAGTGTCCTCTCAGATTCTAAAATTGAACCTTTTTTTATTTCTTGTTTTTTCCCTTCTTTTTCTTCTTCTTCTTCTTCTTCTTCTTCTTCTTCTACTTCTTCTTCATGGAGTTTCGCTTAAGTTGCATGGAATAAGTGACTTCGTTAAACTTCGAAGAAGAAAATTGATTTGGGAGCTTTGAAAAATTAACGTTAAACGTTTCAATTTGTTAATTGTATTAAGAGATAATGATGTTAGAATCAAAGTTGAATTTATAACGTGATTTATCATTAAAAAAAAAAAAAAAAAAAAAAAAAAAAAAATATATATATATATATATATTGAAAATATGGGCGCGATATATAAGACGAATATATAAATCGAAGAATTTTATTTTTCTTAAAGTTAAGAAAAAAATATTTTCCCCTGCTATATACCTCTTTCAATTGATTCTTTCTTTATTTTACGATCACATTTCTTTACGATATTATGTATTACGACGTCTC
Source organism: Vespa velutina (assembly GCF_912470025.1). Classification (NCBI taxonomy): domain Eukaryota; kingdom Metazoa; phylum Arthropoda; class Insecta; order Hymenoptera; family Vespidae; genus Vespa; species Vespa velutina. The sequence continues at coordinate 5,192,625 of NC_062192.1, read as the reverse complement.
AGTTTGCATGGATTAAATTACTTTTAATTTAGATCACGACGAGGTAAAATAAAAATTTGTCATCGATATACAAAGGAGCCTTTTATTTTTTCTTCGAAGTGATATCGTCGTTATCATGAATCATGTAAACGTAAGACGATACTTTCTTCTTTGTCATTGTACCGTTATCGTAACGCAAATAGATGCTTCGATAATGGTCAGAGTCTGTCGATAAAAGAAATCGTCGTCATCGTTGTCATCGTCGTCATCGTCGTCATCGTCGTCATCGTCGTCGTCGTCGCCGACTCGAGTTCGCGCATTTCAACTCGAACGCGTTTATTTTACGTCGAGGCAAAATTTACGGCTACATCATGTCACAGACTCCTCTTTGTCTCTCTCTCTCTCTCTCTCTTTTCTCTCGTTCGTTCGTTTATTTTGTTCGTTTCATCTCTTTCGTCGAAAGTCGCGTTCGATATTCGCGATAAATTATCGAAAATGACATTGACGAGGTCCTATTCATTTAAGCGATCGAATATGTTACAAGATCTGACGGGTATACCAAACTACGAATTGAAATGACGGATGCACCGACGAATGAAACGATTATAAGTTTCGTGAGAAACTTCAATTAGATTGTAACAAAAGTAAGAAAGGAAAAAAGAGAGAGAGAGAGAGAGAGAGAGAGAGAGAGAGAGAGAGAGAAAGCTCACAAACAAATTATTTAATATAATTAATCTGTCATACTTTTTATATAAAAACTTATTACTTATTAAAGAGAATAATTATATTCTTATTCTTCTTAACCCTTTCATACATTAATATAATCTCTTAGAATTACTATATCTAAGAAAAGAAAAAGGAATGAATAAATTCGTAAAACCATCCACTTGATTATATATATAAAAGAAAAAAAGAAAAAAAAAAATATGAAAAAAAATAAGTCCATCGTACATATCATACAAACTAGCTATCAATAAAATAAGTCCTTATACTTATTATATTATATAAATAACAATCATAATTTTTTCTTTTCTTTTTCATTTTCTTCTTTTTTTTTTTTTTTTTTTTCGTAAGCGCTAATAAAAAAAACCTTGCCATAAATAACGTCCTAACGTATTAATAAAATTTGTTCATCACCATAATAAAGTATCGATAGAAAAACCTGAAGAAGAAATAATATTTTTCATATGAAAAAAAAAAAAAATAAAATAAACCTTATCAACGCAAAATAGAAAAAGGAAGGAGAGAGAGAGAGAGAGAGAGAGAGAGAGAGAAAGGGAAAAAAGGAAAAAAAAAGGGAAAAAGAAAGGACGAGAGAGAGAGAGAGAGAGAGAGAGAGAGAACCGATGGACACGTAGACGTTCGAATCATGATGATTGCGAACGCTGGACCGCAAACGTCGGATAGGATAACAGAGAATCGTGAAGAGGATGACGTTCAGAAATGCGATCGACGCCCCGTGTGTGTTATGCGATTCCACGATCCGTGAACGCGACAATTCATTCCTCTCTCTCTCTCTCTCTCTCTCTCTCTCTCTCTCTCTCTCTCATTCTTTCATGCGCACATGCGATGCCTTTCTCTTTCTTTTTCTCTCTTTCTCTCACTTAGGCGGCCGATCGAGACTACACGACGACGACGACGACGACGACGACCTATCGTTCTCCGTCTCGCTCTCTCTCACTATTCGTGTCAGCACCTAGATGTAAATCGAACCCTCGTATATCAGATGCGAAATGCTGACACCGCTCGTGCGCCACCAAAGAAGAGGGAAAGAGAGAGAGAGAGAGAGAGAGAGAGAGAGAAAGAGAGAGAGAGAGATTGAGAGGAGAGAAAGAGAGAGAGAGAGAGAAATACCGGATAAGAACCGCTCGAGTGTGTTGACCTACGAGAGCCGACAATTTTTTCGTTGCCGACATGATCCTTGAATCCCTCTCTCCCTCCTTTCCCTCCCCTCTCTCTCTTTTTCTTCTCCCTTTCTTTTCTTATTCTCAAATCCTGAATTTTCACCACTTTCTTCGATAAAAGCGATTTTCTTCGATAGGTTCCAATCTTTTTTCTTTCTATGTCCTTTTTTCGTCTTCCTTCCATTTTATCAGCTATCTTCATCTTTATCTATAATTAATTTACATTATCATGGATATTATCTTTTCTATAAGATTGTATCATCGATATATATATATAGGTTTATAAAACTATTGACAAAACCGTGTGACATGATCACAGTATTACTTATAAATTTTTCTAATTTAAAATAGTTATTTATGTATGTTTTAATGTATGATTTAAAAGAATCAAGAAGAAGAAGAAAAAGGGATCAAAAGAAAGAAAGAACTTTGAATTTTATGAAAATATAAAAATTTAATATTTAAATATAAACCCCAGCCCACCCCCTTAAACATCCCTAACCCCCTTGACCTCATCCCACCCACTCGCCAAAGTCCCACCTCTTTCTTCAAAGGGAGTTATATGTATGCATATAACTATACACAAAGACATTTTTTAGCAAATAATTTCCCTCTGAAAAGCTTTGATCATTTTTGAGATCGAAAACGTCTTTGGAGACTACGTTGCTCCCGACGAGAGAATGCAAAAGCGGAACGGAACGCGAAGTAACGGATAGCTTGGGCAAGATCACAAAGAGAAGGAGGAAAAGAGGAGGCTGAGCTATGGGAAAGTAAGCAAGCAAGCAAGTAAGCTAGCAAGCTAGCAACCAAGGAAGGAAGGAAGGATGGAAGGAAGGAAGGAAGGAAGGAAGGTAAAAACGACAAGGCAAGAGGACGTCGACGAGGCAAGCCATGACAGTGTACGCCGTGTACGTCGAAATTAATTTCAAGATACTTTAAGACGAGGATACTGAAGGAAGAAAAAGAAAAATAAATAAGACAGACAGAGATAGAACCATTTTCATATACATATATATATACCTAACGCGAAATGGATTAAACAAGTATGAAAGGTTTGAACATATATATAACCAACTCATATACATGCGTGAGAGACAGCATAAAGTTAATTTAGTTGTCAAGTTTAAGGGCCAATACCGAGTGGTTTGAACGTGAGCTTACGCAAAACTATTTGCTTCTTCTTCTAACGGATTGACACCTGACCCCATTAACTGGCTACACTTTAATACCACACATGCCATCCTTCTCTCTCTCTCTCTCTCTCTCTCTCTCTCTCTCTCTCTCTTTCCATTTCTATCTATCTATCTCTCTTCACTCTCTTTTTTTGCTTCTTCCTTTTTCTTCTTCTTCTTCTTCTTCGTTTCTTTAAACTGCTGCAGCTGCAGCTGCAACAGCGGCAGCGGCAAGCCGCAGCAGCAACAGTACCAAACAACAGAAGTAACGAAGATTCTCGTTCTAAGGAATCCGGTCGTAGCCGCTCCCCATGGAAATGTGAGGACACGCACGCGCTCGTTCACTCGCTCGCTCGCCCTTACACATCGTCTTATCGAGCCGCTATCGTAACAGGTTTAAAGGTAAAGTTCAATGATAACGTGCAATCGTTATTCGATGTAATATAAATTAAAATGTCTTTAATAAAACGATCGTGAGATTATACTATCTGCTTCGACGTACCTACTTTGAAACACGAGAGATAAGAGAAAGGCTATATAATGGGAAGATGTTTCAAGGGGTGATAATTTATACGCATTTCAAATTCTTCCGAACATAAGTGAGAATTCTTGTCTATTAAAAAAAAATAAAAAAAAAATAAAAAAAAAAAAAAAAAAAAAAGAAACAAATTCTAAAAGCCAATATGTAGATGTTAGAAGAGATATCGAGCGTGAGATCAAGGAATAGTTTTTTTTTTTTCTTTTTCTTTTTGATCCATCGTTTATCTCACACCTAAGTCGAACGAGATTAAATTTTTTACACGAAGTATCGAATGTATTAAATTTCTGAAAAAAAAAAAAAAAAAAAAAAAAAAAGAGAAACATCTTTCTAACAATAATAAAATTGACAATTTTTATTTTGACACTTGTATCTTCTCATATATATTCTGTTATTATTTGTAATTATTTTGAAACAAATATCTCTATGGATTTGTTAGAAAAACTAATAAAACTCGTCGATAGAAAACTATGAATAATCGTTCAGACAATTGTTACATTGAAGTATTCTTTTCATTATACGAATGATCAATTTTAATCGATATATGCTCGAGAAAACGATCTGAAATATAATTAAAAATGAAATTTCGTTTTGTAATTTATGTACCTATTTCTTGAACGTAACTATTAAAACGAATACTCGTTGTATATCCATTCAAAACTAATCGTTAGTTACGTTTGGAACGTAATAAGACGTAATAAAATAAAAATAAAAAAAAAAAAAAAAAAAAGAAAAGAAATGAAAGAAAAAAAAGAAAAGAAGAAAGAAAAATTACAAAATAAAGAAGAAAAAAATTTGAATACCTGTAATATATCGAGATGTCGAAAAGCTACTTTCTCACGATCGACGAACTCGAAAACGGGCACTTGACGGCCGTGTAAAACACGCACCGTGTGAGCGATTTTAACGTTTGTGAGCGAAGTAAAATGCGAAATACGAGAGGAGGAGTGTGGCGAAGCGAAGTGAAGCGTATCGAAGAGGGGAAAGTTCGAGTGCATGAGTGAATATACATATACATATATATATATATATATACATGTATACACATAAGGACGTACGTACCGGGCACGCCTTTCGCGATTTTAATGTAACGCGCATGTACCGAAATAAGTAACGCCAAGAGACTCATATAACGTGACATAAATCTCAGATTCTGTACCACCATTTTGACTTGTACCTATATATACGCATGTATATCCACACACACATATATACATATATATGTATATGTGAGTCTACGTTTATATATATGTGACCGAGTTTTAAGCGCTGCATATTCACATACTAACGCAAAGAGAAAACTCGACGAGCACTCGTTCCGAGAAACGTATGATTGGATGAACTATAAATTATAATGGTTTTCCTACTACAAATGTTACCCATGTGATACGGGCGAGTTCGTAATGTTCGTAAGCTCTCGTTCCTTTATCCCATATATACATATATATATATGTGTATGTACAATAGATACATATTACGTAGAAATGAGGAAAGGGCCATGGAGCAAAACTGTGCTCACCCCCGACTCGTTTTTACTTCCTACAAAACAGCATTTTCGTTCGATGAATCGCAAATCCAGTTTATATACATACATATATACATATATATATATATAGAATATATATGTACGTGTATATATATATATATATATATATATATATATACATATATATATCGTATACGGAAACGAGACGTGCAAAAGTGCGATACGGCCACTCGAAGACGAGAGTAGACCTTATATCTCTATAAAGAATACGTATTTCTCTTGATAAGAAACGAGAAGAAAGTCATAGGTAACGATCGAGATGAGTCACCTCGAGAAGAGTCTCGAACTCGAGTAGACTCTTTAAGAGTCAGCGTGTAAATAAGGGTGCTCAATGAAACCGAAAGAGAGTCGATTGGAAGACTCCTTTGCAAAGAGACTGTGGCAAATAAAAATCGAATACCATTAGAATTGTTTGGAATTTTTATTTCTAAATGATAGAAAGGATTTCTTTCTTTCTTTCTTTCTTTCTTTCTTTCTTTATTTATTTATTTTTTTTTTCTTTTTTCCTCTTTTTTTTTTCTTTTTTTTTTTTTTTTTTTTTTTTTTTTTTTTGTTTTTTCAAGTTTAATCGTATCACACGTAAAAAGGTTTGTCGATGTTGTTTTACATGATTTTAAAAGACTCGTAATGAGAGTCAGTTGTAGAAAGGAGAAAAGAGATTGGTTGGCGTGCGAACGAACGTTTTCGTCATCTTGAACGATCAATCATCCTAATCAGCGGCAAGTGGTGAGTTTTCACGGTCCGCGGAGAGTTCTGCTCCGAAACGGAAGCAACGAGAAAAGCTTTTTGCCTCTAACAGATGTCGCACTCCAGGACGGAAGACGTGCGACGAGTTAAAATACGATCGAAGAGCACGTGTCTGAGGAAGAGGCCACGTTCTCCTAATAAAAAACTAGCCACGTTAACCGAATCCAAGAAAGATTTCGTGCTAAAATGAAAATAAGAAACGAGCATGCGCGTCCTATTCATTTTTCACGTTCATTGATTTCTTTTCGATACATATTCTATGAATGAAATAACATCAAGAAAATGACGAGTATTCGCTTTTTATTTTATTTTATTTTTTTTTTTTTTTTTCTTTTTTAGAAATTACTTTCTTATCGTGCCAATTATGAATCGGAATATTTTAATATGTCATGTTACAGTGAAACGATAACGACGTACGAAAGAAAAATAAATAGACCGAATGTGAATGAAAAAAAAAAATATATATATATATATAGAGAAAGAGAGAGAGAGAGAAAGAGAAAGAGAGCCGAAAAAGAAACAACGTAAGAAAATATGAAATAAAAAAACAAAAAATACAAAAATAAGATTTTCTTTCTCTCATTTCTTATATATATATATATATATATATATATATATATATATATATATATATATATATATATATATATTTAAAACGGTCAAATACGAAAAGTATATTTAGTAAAATTTTACGAGAAGGCTTGAAGTACGAGCTGAAAACTTTATATTTCCATTTATGCCAGTTAACGAGTCTGCTAGCCCGAACATTTACGGTTTCGACGTCATCCGTGATAACGACCTGCGGAAAAGCAGTCTGCTCTTTCTCTTTTTCTCTTTCTCTCTCTCTCTCTCTCTCTCTCTTTCTCGTCAAGCTTCGTCAATAAAATGCCCTAATGTCATATTTTTGGCACCGAGAGGAAGTATCTCGCGTGCGAGACTGGACAGCTCGCAATTGGATCCAATATCGGTATTATTACTCGACCATTCCCCCACCTTTCTACTTTTTCCGACGGCTACGGAAAAGTAAGGTCCGAGCGAGTCATAAAAAACGTGATGGCAAGTTGATTCTCTCATTCTCTCTTTCTCTCTCTTTTTCTATCCTGAAAGGTTACTTTCCGCTATACTTGCACCGCCTAGCAATGATATTCTATTTGATCGCGGAGACAAACTCTCTTTGATGATCTATACGGGACATTAATTTCTATAAAAGTAATACTTATGATTATTGTCGGAATAAAATTTAATCTAGAATTTAAAAGGATATCAGACGTAAATGAAAAAACGTCGGTCCATCTCTCCGTCTTTATTTTCTTTCTTTCTTTCTTTCTTTCCTTCTTTCTTTCTTTCTTTCTTTCTTTTGTTATTCTTTAATCCACTCTCAATGTTTCGTATATGTAGTATTATATTATTTCGAAATTTTTTTTTTCCCCCCCTTGAATGCATGTAACAAAACCTAATCGATCTATTTTAAATTAATTAATTTCATTTATATTAAAGTATGCTTATAGGACACATCGTTTCAGGATCGATAGATATACGTCGATCGTCAATCTATCTATATCCCTTGCTCCTTCTTCTTCTCTTCTTTATTTTTCTTTTTTCTTTTTTTTTTTTTTTTCTTTTTTTTTGTTAAAGTAAGAATATAATCCGCTTCATGTCCTATTCTTTTTTCGTTTCTTTTCTTTTCTATTCTTTTTCTTTTTTACTTCTTTTTTCTTTTTTCTTTTTTTAATCCCGCTCTAATTTACAAGTCCGCGAGGATTGAGGTGAACGGTCGGGATTTAAGCCGGCCTCGTTCTCTCTCTCTCTCTCTCTCTCTCTCTCTCTCTCTCTCTCTCTCGTATTTGCACGCTTAAGTAGTGGCATTTGTAAAGAGGAGAGTAGAATACACGTGACAGATGTAGGAGACAACGGTGTATGATATTAACACGGGCGCAGCATTTAACGTCGCACTTCGTAAATTACTGGAACCATTTCTAGGTTCGCGATATGGTTCCCGGTCGGAAGTTTCCGATGCACTATTGAATATCACAAACGATACTACATATTACCCTTTAACGGTATACATATAAGCGAACGTCGATCGGTTTGAATTCATGATTTTTATCAAACAACGTTTCCCCGTGACATACTTCTCATTTGATATGAAAACGGAACGAGCAACGTTCGTTATACATTCCATGTTATCGTAATGTTTTCTAAAATAAAGAAATGAAAATGTGAATCAACTGAAAGCGTTCCCATTATTATTCATAATTAAAAATGTAAACCCTTTTGCATTCCAACTTTATGTAGAACAATCGATCAGCAATTCAAATTTGTTTTTCTTCGTTGAACGTTTTCCGTGTTATCGAGTGTGCTATAAAGAGATTTTACGATAAAAGGATAATAAAACTGCAAATTGTACAACCGTTGTAAAACTAGTTTCTTTTATATCTGAATCTATTTTCTATTGATATAAAATTCAACGTCTAACTATATTTATACACTGTTTATCATGGATATAATAATATAATTTGAACAATACTTTGTAATAAGTTTAAATGCCAAACCATATCCCTATATAATATATATATATATATATATACTTATAGGACCGTCTTCGAAAATAATGAATCGTTCATAATAATAGGTACGACATAAAATTTAAAAATCGATTCGATGAAAATGGACGGTCCTCAACAAGGGGCCGAGCATCATTTCCAAAGTCATCTACGCGTTCGTTAGCGCGTTAACGAGTTTTTCTACTTCCTGCGTGTTCACACGCGGCCGAGTACGGCGCGCCTCTCGAAAAGCCCTCGAACACGGCATATGACGCGTGAAAGCTTCACGTCGGTTAACGTTTAGAGAAAACGAGGAGGGAATAGTATAATCGGAAGGAGGAAGAGGAGAAAGAGAAGAAGGAGGAAAAGGAAGGCTCGGTTGATGGTACGAGTGCCGGCGGTGTAGTCCGAGATAAATGACATTTCTGCGACGAAAGCTGCATGTCTAAAATCGTCGTCGTCGTCGTAGTCGTCGTTGTCCTCCTCCTCGTCTGCTGCTGCTCTGCTTCTTCTTCTTCTTCTTCTTCTTCTTCTTCGTCGTCTTAGTCGTGTCGTACTTGTCGTATATGCTCATCTCTCTCTTTCTCCCTGTTTCTGGATCCTCCTACTCTCAAGGCAAGCAAGTAGGCAAGCAAGCAAGCAAGCAAGCAAGCCACCACCAGCTTCGTTCGAATACTCACGTGGAGCTTTACAAGACTCCCTTTTTTCTCTCTCTCTCTCTCTCTCTCTCTCTCTCTCTCTCTCTCTCTCTCTCTCTCTCTCTCTCTCTCTTTCTCTCTTTCTCTCTTTCTCTCTATTTATCTATCTATCCATCTCTATCTCTTTCTCTCTCATCTTTCTTAAATATCCTCTCGCTCCCTCTATTTCCTCCAGGAGTAATCCGTTTGTCTCCGTGTTGGTTATTTCTGGCAGATTCTGATGTCCGTACGCCATTACGCCGCGAACGCCTACGCAATATTTAGCCGAATCGCGTTTTACGAGGGTCGGCTCTACTCTTTCGAGAGGAATAAGATTAAAAAGAGAAGGAGTGAGTGAAAGAAAGAGAGAGAGAGAGAGAGAGAGAGAGAGAGAGAGAAAGAGAAGAAGAAGACATTGACATCTTACTTTTCTTCAGTAGATATACGAACGAATAGAGACATCTTCTCGTACCGCAATTCAAGAAAAGACTAACGGAGAGTTTTTAAATTTCTCTATCCGTTAAAGGAAACAAAGAAGGGCGGCCCTGTGTTATAAAAACAACGATTCTGAAGTATAAAACAAACGATGACGTTTACGAAACTCGATAGAAACTCTGCTGTGTATGTGTTCGTGAGGTTTCTTCTCTTCGTATGGCATCGACCTAAAGTTTCTCTTTTAACGACTTAATTCGCGAGAGAGAAGAAGGAAAGAAGGTAGGAATAGTGAGACTGTAAGAGGGAGAAAAGGGAAAGAAAATACACGATGTTCGTAAAAATAAGAGAGAACTCGAAAAGAACGTGAACGAAAACTAAGGACAGGTTGGTTTTCAAACGAGAAAACATGCAATTCGTTCTCTCTCTCTCTCTCTCTCTCTCTCTCTCTCTCTCTTTCTCTTTTTTTCTCTCTTTATCTCTTTTATTTTTATCTCTTTTATTTGGAATCGTGAAAACTAGTTTTTCGCGAAAGGCGCGAAAAACGAATGAGAAGTGTCTTTCTCTCTTGCGATTCGAATTTCTTCCTTACCTTCTCTCTCTCTCGCTCTCTCTCTCTCTCTCTCTCTTTCTTTCTTTATCTCTTTTTTTCTCTATCCTTTTCGCAGGATCGCGTGACACGACAGATTGCAGGCAGACGAAATAGCACGCGCTCGAAAAGTATTCCGGCGCCATGCGTGCAACGAGCGTCTTCTCGCTCGTTCGCTCGAAGGAAAGGAGCTCTAACGGAAAAAAGAACAAAAAAAAAAAAAAAAGAAAAAACACAAAAAAACGAAGAAAAAAGAAAAAGATAAGAAGATGGTTACCTCGAACGGATAACTGAAATAAGCACGATGCCAAACTCGATGTCACGTCGAGCGAAATAATTTACTGTAAAATGTACATAACGTCAAGTTACTATGCCAAAATTCAAACGGGAATTACTTTTTCTACTTTACTTTTTGTTTTTTCAATTTTTTTTTCTTTTTTTTTTTCTCTTTTTTTTTTTTTTTTTTTTCAATCATATCCACGATTACCATTTTATACGAATGTACATTGATACAATTTTTGAACATTAATAAACAAGAAAATGTATGTAACGCAACGTTTCATCGGTCTGAAAATGTTTTCGTCGTCTCTCTCTCTCTCTCTCTCTCTCTTTGATTCTCTATCTATCCATCTATCTCTCTCTTTCACCTCACAAGCCGATACTAATAATTACTTTTCGTGCGCACACACATCGTCCTGAATATTCATATTCGACGAATGTCCATGCCCGAGAATATAATAATATATTTACGTCGATCAAAACGGCAATATTTTTCACCGTCGAGCGAGTAAATACATAGAGGAGGATAGCAACTAGTATTTCAGTAGACACGAAGCCCCGCGGTCAACTAAAAACGATTACAATGAGAGAACGTGATCGAGCTATCAATAGCGTGTGCATGGATGGTACGATATTGACCCTCGATTCGTCGCACTCTGTTCCGACCCCTAACTAGGCATACGCACACTCATACACAAATACACGGATAGCTTCGTTTCATACGCAATTAAAGCGTATACTAGCCCTATTTACCGCTCTCTTTACGCCTCGACGAAGGATGAGTTCCAACCAAAATCCGTGAAACGAGCTTTTCCTTCTCTCTCTCTCTCTCTCTCTCTCTCTCTCTCTCTCTCTCTCTTTCTCTCTCATACTCATTCACTCACTGAACCGTCTGTGATCTCGCTATCTCTCTTTTCTTTAAATCCCTTGTCCCGATCGAAGGGATTTCAGCGACGAGTAGAAAAAAAATAAGTCCTCCTGGATCGTTCCACCCTATCGTAGACGCGTACAGGATAAGAAAACGAAGGGAAAAATGTCAGGGATTTGTGTGTTACTACTGCGGCTGGAAATAATTCTTGACGACGAGAGATGGGAGCATATAAATGGTGTCCCGATGTAAATCGAATACAATATTTTAAATGATCAATGAACGACAGAAAAAAAGGAACATATCTTTTATCTATCAATGCACAACTACGGTAAAATATTTTCATTTAAAAATCGTTCCCTTCCTACAGAGCTTTTTCATTAAATAATTCAATAAAATAGATACAATATATGATTCGATATATGTATAATACAATTTTAACCTGTAACGTAACTGATTCGTATCATTCAATTATAGTTTTTTAAATTGAGAAAATATATTGAAATCGATTCGTTTTTCTATATATGAAAGGAGAGAATACAATATAATTTTAAACTAAAAGAAATATTTGACTAATCAATTTTCTTTCCATCGAATTATATTGTACACCCTGTACGTATAACGTGCGTAAAAGTAACGTGCATTTGTGCGGGTGCACGGATACGCACGTGCGAAGATACAAAGGAAAAAGAGGAATAAAAATAAAAGAGTAAAAGAAGAAGAAGAAAAAAAGAAAAAGGAAAAAAGAAGCAGAAAAAAGAAAATAACAAAACGAAAAACAAAAGAAAAACAAAAAAGAAGTACGAAAGAAGAGAAAAGAAAACGGGGAGAGAACGACCGTGGAAAGAAAACGATGTAGGATGGTCTCGTGCTTGAGAGAGAGGAATCGACTACTAAACGGGAATGGATGAGGGACGGTAAAAGGAGAAGCAGTTAGATGAGACAACAGGGTGAAGAGAGAGAAAGAGGAATACTGACTGGTGGCAGGAATGCGTTAATGGGCTAAAAGAAAGAGAGAGAGAGAGAGAGAGAGAGAGAGAGAGAATGAGAGAGAATGAGAGAGAATGAGAGAGAGAGAGAGAGAGGAGCGACGTACGCCGTCCAGATGGCGAGTCGTTTTCGCGAAGATGCATTTTCTCGACCAGAATGCAAACTCGTTGATACAAGCTCGAGTTGCATCGCAACGTTGCAAAACGATACGAAGACGTACGATCAATCTAAACGAATAAATTAAATCTACATCCTACAAAAAGATTTTAACGTCGATGATGAATTTTTTATATTAGAGAAAAAGAAAGAAATCGATAAAATTTTAATTATAATTATCATAATTACGTATAAATCGATATAATCCTTTTTCTTCGATCTATTTCGTTAATTTCCAAGAACGGAATAAAGAGATAAAATAATTCATTCGTTCGTTCGTTCATTCGTATTATACGTACATAAAAATGATGAATATTAAATAAAACTATACGTACGTTTTTCTAGGAAGAGTAATTTTCTTTAAAAAGTAGAACTACGTTATCGCTATAAGATGCAGAAACGATCGTAAGACAAGATATCGAGAAACGTTCAACGACGAGTAGCAAGCGCTTTCAGAGAATCTTCGTCACGCGATCGTTAAATCATGATCGAAGGTGGAATAGCATCGTACCGACACATGGTATATATATACATACATACATACATACATGCATACGTACATACATACATATAGCTATTGCATGGAAAAAAAAAAGAAAAAAAAGAAAAGAAAAAAGGTGAAAGAACAAAAAAAAAAAAAAAAAGAAAGAAAGAAAAATAGAAAAAAAATACTTGAAGAAATCTCAACAACTCGTTGATATGAGGAATCCCAATGGAAAGAGGTGGATCGCGTGAGAATCCTTTCGTCTACCGAGCCGTCTAGAAATTTTGATCTCCGGTATAGAATTCCGTCGGATGGTATGCGCGCGTGTAACGCTCGATTCGCACGTGTAAGACGATCATGTATTAGTGTATATGTGTACGTATATGGATATATATATATATATATGCAGCAGCATACATATAAGTAGATGTCCGTGTAAAAAAAAAAAAGAAAGCTCGACAGGATCGTCCGGCTCGTTTCTTTATGATCGTTGGAGAGAGCTTTCGGTCGCTAAGAGTGAGGACAGGCATTGTGAGAACTCTTTCAAAGGGAGAGGAGGTATTGTATAAAGGAAAGAAAAAAAAAAAAAAAAAAGAAAAAAAAAAGAAAAGGAATAGCTAGCTAGTGTGTTAGTTTTAGTCATGGTACTCTTACTAGTGACTGTGATTGAACTCGTCGGACTCGTTACTACGATCAATAGAACCGGACGGATCGTTGCGTAGAATTTATGGCATATTTCGTCTAACGAAATGATGACACGTCGACCACCGGCCACGAGCAACGAACGAGACTTGTTGCTTTGTTGCTACCGAGTACGAGGCTCTCTCTCTCTCTCTCTCTCTCTCTCTCTCTCTCCTCTCTCTCTCTTGTTCTATCTCTATGTATATAGGTACATACGTACGTACGTACGTAACGAAGCACGGAAGGAGCATGCTAAGTAACATATGCCAGGCTATAGTTCGAACTTACAATCTCTCCGTGTCTGTTTATCTCTCTAATAATAAGTGATGTGAGAAAATAACTAGGTCTTATGACGCCAACACTATCCTCGTGAAATGGATTCCTACGGACAAACAAACGTGGCTAGCTGGTATCCGATACATCTCTATAAGTTTATTCAAGAATTTCCAGAAGCTCGAATACGAATTCTATGACTTTTCATCGAACAAAACGTAAACCGTTGGTTGCTATCATCGTTGGTGTAAATAGGAAGTATCTAAAGGAATGAAAATTTCATTCTATATGTTAGAGGATTCTTCCTTTTTATCCTCGAGGCTACTACAGACGACAGTTCGGTATGGTTCGCGTAAACGAAATATTTTTACGCTCAGAGAAATGTTTGCCTGAAGGAATCGAGGGTTGCGAAACCTTCCTTATTCGTTCTCCTCCCATCCTCCTCCTCTTTCTCAACTTCCAAACCATCCACCCTCCTTCCTATTTCTTCTTCCTATACCGATTCCTCGCGAAAATACTTTAGGCACGAAGAGAAATGAAGAAAAGAAACGCGGCTGACCCTGGAAGTGCTGGCCGCGTATTGCCAAGGGACCAGAGGGAGAAAGAGGACCAAAGGACATCCGAACCAATAGAACGAGGGATGCTGGCCTCTCAGCACGCTTCTAGAATCACTAATGTCAGCAATATCCTGTACACGTCGGCAAACACATATACAAGAGAAATGGATGCGAAGTATTGCCATTGCCAGTCGAGAACTCGAACCCGTATAACACGTATACTGTATGTATACGTTTCTTTTTTATTTTTATTTTTCTTTTTTCTTTTTTTTTTATTTTCTTTTTTCTTTTTCTTTTTTTTTTTTCTTTTTTTTTTTTTTTTTTATATCTCTCTTCCACCTTTCATTCTTACAGACTGAGAAAAAACGTATATATATATATATATATAGAAAGTGTGTTTCGAACCATCCATAATACTCCGTTTAGCTTTTGTAGCAAATATAACGATTTTAATCTGTACACTACAGAGTTCGTTGGAGATAGACACTTTATTAAATATGTACGAGTCTACTCAGACATTTACGGACGGTACTGAAAATTAATCTGGACCATTTTGTCTCCTCTCTCTTTCTCTCTCTCTCTCTCTCTCTCTCTCTCTCTCTCTCTCTCTCTCTCTCTCTCTCTCTCTCTCTCTCTCTCTCTCTCTCTCTTGTTTTATTCGCGTAAAATTCGAACGATATAAACGGCTCTCCTTCGTACCTTCAACGATCGCATCACGATTCCTCATGATTTTCCTCGTATTTCGACGATCGTTTTTAGTTTGACATAATTTTTTTTTCTTCGTCGATTAACTTGAGAATAGATTCTATGCTTAAAAAAAAAAAAAAAAAAAAAAAAAAAAAGAAGAAAGGAAAAGAAAAAGAAAAAGGAATATCTTGCCTTATTTTGTTTCTATTATTTTACTTTTTTCTCGAAAGAATAAAGCGTAAACGAAAAGTAACGCCTAAATTAATAATAAAATTATTTACGAGATAAATAGTTTAATAGATAAGTTCGTATATCGTCAAATAACAATAAGAATAACCAAAGCAATTATTATTTCTATTGATAAAATTTTATAAAATAATAATAATTTAATAGATCGACTTAAATGCGAAATATTTTTCTACAAGGAATTGCGTTGGAGATCAATGAGCTCGAAGCTGGATAACACCCATCGACCTTCCGTTTTCCTTGGTGATCGAGGGGAAAACTCAACAACCCGCATACAGCAATGAGGTGGTGCATCGAACGAAATTTCCGAGCGAGCGAATTCGACGAAAACAATTCTCTTAGCTGAGAGAAAGAGAAAGAGAAAGAGAAAGAGAAAGAGAAAGAGAAAGAGAAAGAGAACGAGAAAGAGAAAGAGAAAGAGAGAGAGAGAGAGAAAGAGAAAGAGAGATGGATGAAAAGAAGCTCCGGAGAGCGCATGCTCGAGTGAAGCAACGTTCCGAAATTTATTGCCACCCACTCGAACCAATCAAACCGAGATTCTTGCACGGATAATCGAATCATGGCACGTATTTGCATACATTTCGTTTTGAAAATTTCTTTTCCTTTTGCATATGTACCACGCCCGAGAAATAGAGGAAGATAGTTATAGTCTGCGCGTGTATGTGTTACACAAAGATCAAGACTATACATATATATATATATATATACATACACATACATATATGCATATATACATAGGGACAGACTATTTTTCTATAGGGTGTCTTCGTTTCACATTTATCTACGTGTGTGTATATATTATCGACGGCGATGTAGATTGTAGACAGAAGAAACGAAAGTGACTCACCGTTCGCGAGGGGTAGCTCGGCCAGTGGCAGTAGGAGTAGTACTAGCAACGACGAGGACGACGACGACGGGGTGAATCTCCCTTTCCGACGCGGGAACGTCAGTCCCTGCATCCTGAAACAGACAAACACACAAATCTATATATATATATATACATATATTACAGACATATCCATCGAAGTGGTCGTATATATTCGGATAGTGGGCGCGGTAGAAGGTCTCGACGTTCCTTTCAGCATGCTTTTGCCGCGAGCATGATCTATTATACATATATATATATATATATATATATATATATATATATACACAT
This sequence comes from Vespa velutina, assembly GCF_912470025.1. Taxonomy (NCBI): domain Eukaryota; kingdom Metazoa; phylum Arthropoda; class Insecta; order Hymenoptera; family Vespidae; genus Vespa; species Vespa velutina. Next base: position 5,176,121 of record NC_062192.1, on the reverse strand, counting down.
ACACACAAACATAGATATTCGACTGCGAACGATGTCCGAGAGGGTATAACGAAGAATCGAAAATATTTCGGCGCACGTGTACGTTGCAAAAGAGAGAGAGAGAGAGAGAGAGAGAGAGAGAGAGAGAGAGAGAGAGAGAGAGAGAGAGAGAGAGGGTTTAGTGAAAGGGGATGAGGAGAGAAAAGGAGAGACAGACGGACAGAGAAAGAGAGAGAAAGAGAGAGAAAGAATAAGAGAGAAAATGTACAACCGGATCCATTGGCTGTAATGAAAAATCGCTCCCTTCTTGAACCCCGCCAACGATTGACCGTGAATTAAGGCCTTTGTACTTTCGATTAGTAGCCCAGAAAGATCGTCGACCACGGTACATGAGATACGATCGTTTCGATGTCCGTGACAACAACAACAACGGCCACGATGAGACTATCTTCTCTCTCTATCTCTCTCTCTCTCTCTCTCTTTCACCCCCTTTCGATGGGGGTAGAAAGGAAATCGTCTAGTTGCTATCACCAAAATTGTTTGGTCAGACTAGGAGAACATTCTCCGTCTTCCTGCTGTTCTTTCGAAAGCCACGTTATTACCAATAAAATGAGAATGACAGAATAGTGGGATGGGATTGGGCAGGGGGGAGGGGGCGAAGAAATAAAAAATGTCTCGACGTATAATACTCTCACGAACGAAAGGCAAATGGAAATCCAATATACGATTTCTTCTACGTCCGACAAAGGAAAATATTACATAGGGAAGACATTTTTATAAACTTTTTTCAAAAAGTCGTACGTGTAATCGTGAACTATAGAAAGGAAGTAAAGTTTTCATTGTCCATATATTCTCTCTCTTTCTCTCTCTCTCTATCTATCTCCGCCCTTCCGTTAAAGTAGTTTTATTTTCTTGGAATCTTAGCTTTCCGAGCATTAAGTGCTTTCGATTATCGAGATACACCATCGCGCTCTTTCATGCACATGCGAAAAATCTCAGAAACGTTATCACGTTCGTATTAAATTATTTATAATAAACTGAATAAAATGAAAATTTTTATTCTTTGCGACACTGAAATAATTCCAATAAGTTTGCGCGATCATATAATTCTATATCTCAAATTGTATCAAAAGGCAAGAATTGACATTGATAGAAAAGAGGTATTTACAAAATTACTGTAAAAATTCATAAAATTCATTGACATTTTTTTTATATATATATGAGAAAATATCTCTGGCAATCGAAAGATCAATTTAATGTAAGCAGATTGATTTCTTTGCGTCGATATTATTAATAGTATTCGTTCCAAGACAATATCATTGTTCTGTTCTATCGTAATATCGTTACGATCGTAATATCGTTCTGTTCGTCTGTAATATCGTTAAATCTGCATTTTTAACAGATATTCCCCTCTTCTAATTATAAATATTTTATTTCGACGTGTTAGAAAATATTAAAAGGAAAAAAAAAAAAAAAAAGAAAAGAAAAGAAAAGAAAAGGAAAGAAAAAAAAACCGAGACAATCTTATACATAAACCCTTGAAACAAATTTATTCGTCTAT
>NC_062192.1:5162081-5169581 GCF_912470025.1 Vespa velutina | reverse complement strand
ACTTAATCAAATTATTAAAATTTATTCGAACTAACTTACAATATTTTCTTAGAGATAAGATTAGATAAGATATATGCTATTTTAATGTAATCATTATAATTAAATATTTAAAACATAATATATGTGTATAACGTTAAAACGATGTTCGATAAAATTCGAACAAATTAATCACGTTAATTTGAAATTTATTAATGAAAACGAAAAGACACGATAGATAGAAGAAACACGATTCTATGATCATTTACGATCATCACTGGTTACGAGGTATATGATATTAAGAGAATTGTATCTATCGTCTTTCCGGTACCTTTCAATCTTAATTCCAACAAATGATACGTGCCATTCGCCGCCAATGCGTAAGTGTGTTCGCACATATGCACGTTTAACAGTGATTCGCGTTTACTCCCGTTGCGATTTACCAACTTAATCCATTGTATTCTCTTATCTATAGTCGAGTAACGTGTAACGTGTAACGTGTAACCTATATCAAAAGATAAATTAGAGATAGAAACGTTATAGATAATAGATAGTTACAATGTATATATATATATACGTATGATCCGAGTATATATTTATGACGAAAAATCGAACGATTTCGGATATATACGAGAAGAGGAACAATGTAATGATAAGTTACGTCGTCTTTTTGTACTCTTGTTTGATTAAACAAAAAAAAAAAAAAAAAGAGAGAGAGAGAGAGAAAAAAGAAAGAAGATAACGCGAACGTAACGTGAATCCAAAGTAACGAAAGAAGAATTTGATCCGCACGACGACATGTTGTTTAAGATTAATTACTTCATACGTTACATGCGCGTTACAATTAATTGATATTTTTTTGTATCCGATAAAAGAGGGATGTAACGCTGATGAGTGATTCTACAGCAGTAAAAAGAAAAAAAAGAAAAAAAAAAAAGAAGTAATCGATCGATGACTCGCTGGTAAAGATTAATTAGTTTATACATTGTACAATTAATAAAATATATAAGTTTTTTCTTTGATAAGAGAACCTAATGTTGAAAGTAATATAAAAAATTTGACCAATTATCAATACGCTATATATATTACAATTCATTTATAGATTTAATATTCAATAAAAGAAAAAAATTGTAACGTTGACAGGAGACTTCGAAATAACAAAAAAAGGACTCGATCGACGTCGTAATACTTAAAAATTAATTAATTCATACGTTATATGTTGTCAAATGACAATTAATTCATACGTTTTATGTTCAATGGAATAAGAAGTACGTGACGTCGATAAATAGTTCTGAAGTAGTAAAAAAAAATTATTCAATCGACGATAGTGCTACTTAAGATTAATTAATTTCTACGTTACATACAATTAATTTATGTTTTAGGGTTGATAAAAAAAAAAAAAAAAAAAAAAAAAAAAAAAAAAAAAAAAGAAAGAAGAAAAAGATTATAACGTTAATTATTGATTTCAAAAGTAAATGTGACAAAAAAAAATAAAAAAAAAAAAAAAATAAAAAAGAAAGGTCAATCAACGAATAAAGATGAATTTTAATTTATAGATAACATATAATACAAATGAAGAAACAATAAGAGAAGGATTCGAGATTGAGAGTGGTAGAAAGTCAAATGAAAAATGTCAATCTCCCCTTTGCTTGATCACAGTCGAGTGAGTTCATTCAAAGATTCTTAACTCGTTGTTACCCGGTAAAGGCTTCGTGTTCATTGTCGAGTGAGTTTCTCCTATGTTGAATCTCCATAGAGATCATTAAGCTGGTCGTGTATCTTAATGAAGCGACAAGAAGCTTCGTACGCGTGAGACACCCACGCGGAATCACGACACGTAACGCCTTTATCGTCGAAAAACTCGATTAACGTAGCGCACTTCGTTGGAGCATGCATAGAACACGCAAATACATTATTCTACCGAAGAATAGGGAAAATTTATTTCGATAGCGATATAACAATAAACTTTATAATGTACTCTATATATCTCAGTGAGAAATATATACAAATATATTGTACGTACGTATGTATATATATATATATATATATTGATCTTTTTTCTTGACAAATTGAAATATGGTTTACGGGGTGTATCTATAATCATTTTAAAGAAACCTCTCGACGCGTTAAAGATTGTTGACCTCGTTTCAAGATTTCTCGAGTTTTTCCTGATTACCTCTGTAATTTTCTCTCTCTATCTCTCTCTATCTCTCTTTTTCTTTTTCTTCCTTCTTCGTCTTTGATACAAACGACACTCGTAACATTATTGAGTTTTCTATAGGAACACGATTGCCAAGTACCGAGATTCGTTAGATACGTATATATCTATATCCTCTAATGACACGCTCGAGCATCGTCCACTCTAATTGGTTCTACGCTTGGAAATTGATTATTATGCTTTTTGTTACGAGCCAGCATGATTCCTTTACCAAAGAGAAAGAAAGAAAAAAAGAAAGAGAGAGAGAGAGAGAGAGAAAGAGGGAACAGCGGTCGTTCGTAATCGAAAATTTTCCCTTTTGTATAGCAATAGAATGCCTTTCTTTGATATTACAATGATACCAATGAATGCCAGGTGTTGAACAATCTATAGCCTATTCGTTTTGAAAAAGTTCTCTATGGAAGGAAAGAATTATTGCTAATTATCGATAAATGAAATAATCCATTCCCGTCCTATCAAACAAATCATTCAAATTATTCTTAAATATTTATATAAATATATAATAAATTTAAATAAAAAAAAAATATGACTTTGATTTTGAACGATAATTTATACGGAACATAATAATAACAATCGTTCAAAGTAATCGATCCTAATATAACATTATATTGGAAAACAGAAGCGATTTTTCCAGCAATAAGAAAATATGGTTATAGTGAACTTTATTAGGTTCAGTAAAGGACTAACGTACGCCTACTATATGAATAATTGCTAGAGAATTGAAGGTATATATGTACATGTCATAAACGTCGATATCTATCGACATGCATTACGTAAGTGACACAGATGGCTTTTGTCCGGCTTGTTATTGTCTCCTATGCAATTGATATAACCTTGTTACTTACACGTTTTTCCCCCACGGCAAAAAGACTTTGCCTTTCTTATTTAGCATAGAATCATTCAAATATCAAAAATATATTAGTTATATCATGAATGAATAAAACGGAATTTATTTCTGTTTTTTTTCTTTTTTTTTTTTTTTTTTTTTAAATAACGCGATATGAAAAATCAAGCAATTCGAAAATTCGTAAGAGAATAAAGGGAAGAGAGAGAGAGAAAGAAAGAAAGAAAGAAAGAAAGAAAGAGAGAGAGAGAGAGAGAGAGAGAGAATTTCGAGAATCAAGGCGAAACCATATCAAATATTTCGTGCGTCTCTACATAATACGTGTATGCATCTACGTACGTACGTATGTATTTACATACGCCGCGTATTTCTATATACATATTTCCCGTATGCTCATATACGATTCTCTCTATTACGAGCAAATAACAGAATTCCGTGCCGTAAATTACGGATCAAGTATCCGACTATCGTCGGCTTGCTCGATGGAAAAATTCATAATTAAACCGGTAATCGGATCGACGTATGCGCTCTGAATTTGGAGTGGAGACTATTTATATATTTTTCTAATAATCACCATCATCATCATCATCATTATCATCAACATCATCATCATCATCATCATCATCATCATCATCATCATCATCATCATCATCATCGTCATCATCATCATCATCATCATCATCATCATCATCATTATCATCGGAATATAATGAGAAATTAAGAATTAGATGAAATAATAAAAGCTTCTGATAGACGATGATTTATTTTACTTTAAATTCTTTGCATGTCGGAATCATAATGTTGATTGGTCGTAGATAACGATCGTTCTAATGATAGAAATTAGAAGAGAACCGAATTAGTCGAGGTAAAGAAATTAACAATAAAAGGAGTAAAAAAAAAAAAAAAAAAAAAAAAAAAAAAGAAAGAAAGAAAGAAAGAAGAAAGGTGCTCAAATATCCTGAGTCTGTAGAATTTCGTATACTTTTATAACGACTACTTTCGAAGATAGGCAGGTAGGTATATCTTAACAACCGACTTCGTGCTTCCTCGAGCGCATCGGGTAATATTCGAAACACCTGCCCCTCGATTATAAATGTAAATTGTTTTAATTAGGTAATTACCTTCTATGAATGTGGATGTTAACGATAAAATTGATATATTTTTTTCTATACTTATCACAAAATCAAATCGATAAATTTATTGTTCTGAAATTAATACGAAAAATATTAGAAAAATTCTTCAATTCGATTTTAACGTTTATGCTCTCTCTCTCTCTCTCTCTCTCTCTCTCTCTCTCTCTCTCTCCCTCCCTCTCTCTCTCTCTCTCTCCCTCCCTCTCTCTCTCTCTCTCTCTCTTTTTATCTCTCGTTATTATACGTACGTAAAAATAAAAAGCACAAACCACGTAAGTGGATACAATATATAAAAATACAAACATTTATTAGGATTTTACATTTTAAATATCATTCCATGATTTCTCCAATTTTGAAATATATATTTATGTATATAATACGTGAAAGTGACCACGTTATCATCATTTTTAATTTGCGATAATAAAATAATAAATAAATAAATAAATAAATAAATAAATAAATGGAGCTACTTTTTGAAGTTGAAGCATCTTTCATAATAATTTGTAATTTCAATTAATTGTAAAAAAAAAAAAAAAAATAAAAGAAAGGGAAAAAAAAAGAAATACAAATAAATATACGAAATCTGATCAATTCTATGGATTTTGATAAACGATTGATCATATATACATGATCATATATACATGATCACTGTATAAACATATGAGAATAATTTTACAATGATTTTCGAAAGAAAAATTCAAATTCGATTAATTCAAGGATCATCCGTGAGTTTGGATGAGAACCTAAGAGAAAACCAAAAAGGACAAAGCGGGCCAAAGAAGTCGCCCAGTAAGCGTCCCCTCGTGGACGATCTCAGGAGGTCGGAGCGAAGGGGCGCGAAACTTGCAACCCTCTCCCCTCTAAGAAAAAGAGAGAGCGAGAGAGAAAGAGAGATAGAGAGAGAGAGAGAGAGAGAGAGAGAGAAAGAGCAAAAAAGAAAAGAAGAGAAAAAGAGCAGTCTTGAATGGTCGAAAATTTAAGCGCAAAAAAATGAGAAAGAGAGAAAGAGAGAGGGAGAGAGAGAAAGAGAAAAGGAAAGAAGGAAAAGAAAAGGAAATAGAAAAGCTGTACGCACATGGTCTTGAATACTCAAGCGACTATTAATGGTCACGCTTGCGAACGGAAATTCATCGATTTATCGACGCACACACACATACACACCACACATACAAATATATATATATATATATATATATATATATATATGCATGCATGTATGTATGTATGTATCTATGTATGTATGTATGTATGTATGTATTTATTTATTCTCTCTTCCTCTGTCGATCCTTTTCCTTGTACTAAGAGAAAGAGTGAAATAAAGAGAGAAAGAGAGAGAGAGAGAGAGAGAGAGAGAAATAGAGATAGAAAAAAGAGAGTAGATGGGTAGAGTACTCAAGCACAAAGAGGAACTAACCTTCACGCTCTTCGAATCGATCACCGGTGGCCGAGGAAAGCGCGTCGCTGGGAAAACAATCACATAATGCACTGGACACTTTGTGTACACGAGAGCCCACTGCTGGTTCCTTTTTCTTTTTTTCTTTATTCTCTATCTCTCTTTCTTATTATAAAACTTTCTTAACCTTTCCAACGTTCTTTTTTTCTTCCTCTTCTCGTAAAGAGTAAAAAGAAACAACCGATCGTAGTAACGTTTATGTATCTAAATGTATATATATATATATATATATATATATATATATATATATATATATGCAATTAGTTAATGCCCAACGAAAATTGCCAAGGTTGATTCAACGACGACGATGACGATGACGATGACGATGACGATGACAAGAAGGACAAGTAAGGACGAGAGGAAGATCGGCTCTCTCGTTCTTTCACTTATATTTCTCGGTCTCACGACCTTTCTTTCCCCCCCCTCTTTCTTTCTTTCTTTCTCTTTCTCTATCTCTCTCACTCTCTCTCTCTCTCTCACACACACACACACACACTCTTTTTCTCCCCTTCCAAATACTAGCAGAAGGAAAACAATAAAACTGCACGAAGTGTCGAGGAGCCTGAATATCTCTTACTCCCTTTTTCTCTCTCTCTCTCTCTCTCTTTTAACTGATCTTATCGTCCCTTCTTTCTGTCTTTCTCTTACTCGTTCACGCGCGTCTCGAACGCACCTGTCAAACGCGCAAAGGCGTAGGAACGAGGGATCGTTAGGGTCGGGGAAAAGAAAGGGGGAGGGAAAAAAAAAAAACGGGGGAGGCGTGTTATTCGTTGGTAGTACACTTTTTCCTCGTCATAATCGGCGTGCTAACCATGAGCCGGCTTTTTTCTTCCCCCGTGTTCGTGTATGTTTTCTCTCTCTCTCTCTCTCTCTCTCTCTCTCTCTCTCTCTCTCTCTCTCTCTCTCCGTGTGTGTGCCTGCGTGTATTACTTTTTTTTTGTTGCTTTTCCTTTTCTACGATCTTTCCTTTAATTTCTCTGTATTAAGGAAAAAGTTAGAGAAAAAAAAAAAAAAAAAAAAAGAGAGAGAGAGAGAGAAAGAAAGAAAGAAAAAGAAAAGGAAATGTAAAAATTAATTACTTCGTGGAATTACGATGATGAAAAAAGACAGGATGGATGGATGGATGGATGGATGGATGGATGGATGAAAGGATGGGGATGACAGAAATGGCAAATTTAGAAAGAAGATGCAGACTAGGACGCGACCGAGCGTCGTCTTCTCTTCTCAAACGCGGACGATAACAATGGCGGCGTCCGATCGGGAGAAACGCCACGAGAAGAACTCGTCGTCGTAACGGATTCCAAGCGCACGAACAACAACATATAAAGCGACCGGCTTCAAAGCGCACCACCAGTTTAAGTATCAAGAGAGAAGATGCCACGGGTATAGTTCGTATATCGCCACGCGCGTACTCGCCTATGACGTATAGTCGTCGTTTACTTGATCTCTTGCGAGTATCACTCTCTCTCTCTCTCTCTCTTTTTCTCTTTCTTTATCTTTATCTTTATCTTTCTCGTTCTCTTTCTCTTGCACTCCTCTATCCCCACTTTTCTTTCTCGTACCCTCTTACAATATTTTCTCTATGTATATTTTATTTTCTCTCTCTCTCTCTATCTCTTTCTCTCTTTTTCTCTCCCACCACATCAAAAGTAACTACCTATCTATCTCTCTTCGTTCGTCTTTCCACCTTCTCTCTTTCTTTCTCTATATCTCTCGTTCGTTCTTTCTCTTTCTTTCTCTCTATTCGCCCGTACGTAGTGAATCTTTTTCCCTCTCTTTCTCTCACTCCCTTTATCTTCTCTCTTTAGGAGCGCTCGCGGTGGCGGCTCTACGAGGACTACGACGACGGACGTTTAGCAAACGATGAAGGGAGGAG